>NW_026571190.1:9602737-9725237 GCF_026225935.1 Boleophthalmus pectinirostris | reverse complement strand
TATCTGTATTTATCTCGGGCTCATAATGGACATCCAGCTGTTACTGGAGATGGCGATCATGCTATAGAACCATTAGGCACAGTTGCTTGGGTTGCAGTATAGCTTTCCCTTCCCACCACACCCTGCTCTGTGAGAATGTGAGAAAGGAGATCGGGTCGTGCCCATGAATGCTATGCCTATATCACCCACGACTACGGTGAGGAAGATGCATTTGCTACCCCCCCATAAACAGGTGCTGTGGGGGTGTCAGAGTTTTACTGAAGCCTTTGGGGAGCATGTGCTGTTGGCGTGCTAATCATGTCCGCTCGACTTCTGATATGACTGTTTTATGTGAAGAGATGTACGTTTACTTTTAGCTCGGTAAAGGATGCGAGTCGGAGCTGTTCTAATAAAACTTCTAGGAATACTACAAAAAATGTAAGAGTTTGGTCACAACTGAGGAAAAAAAAAAAAGATGGGGTTTTATCTATGGCACCAGAATATATAAGTAGATGCAAGATGTATTTAGGGTTGTCACGATACTAAAATTTCAAACACTGTCTCGAGTGCAGATAACTTTTTGGTTGGGGGGCTGCTTATTTCTATGGATATGCCATTACTCTGCTTTGAATTTTCTGATAAAACTGAAGATGAAACTATTCAAGAAAAGGCAAATATTGTCAATACTTGCTTAAATCTACTTTAAATTGAAGTTTTAGTATCAATTAGTATCTGATTTTCATTACTTTTGACAACCCTGATTGCAATTTGCTTTTTTTTGCACATAAAAGTGGATTTTAATCACAATTTTCCTTACTTTTGTTTGGTCTTTGGTTTGTTAAGTTTAAATTTTTTACAGTTTGATTAGTAAATTAAGGTTTGTGTTTTTTGTGTGTAATTTAACTGAACTTATTGTGCCAAAAAAGTGTCTATATTTAAGTATTCCACAAATATCGTACATTGTCTATAGTGAATCGCACAAAATATAGTTATGGATTATTGAATCTTTTTCTCATATGATGAAGCCCTAGTTTCATTGGTTTCGTCAGACTTGTTTTGTGCATGTCAGTGATCAATCCTCCACTATTCACTCCTTGTTTTTAGCTTCTTCCAAACGACTTCATTTTTCAGTCAATCAAAAGACGCAGTCCTATTCTGCCATTTTGTACAAAGCTCCTGCCAACAAAATCCTTGCCGTGTTTTTTTTAAATACGCCCGATCCAATCTTATATGAAACCAGTATACAGAAGCGTGTGAAGGTATTGTGAATGGAAAAAGATGTGCCTTAAGTTCACCTTTATCCTCGTGCAGTCCTCGTGCCCTGCGTGACAGCTCCAGTGACCCGATACTCAGGAGGCTGTTAATAGGAGATCTAATGTGAGCGTTGTCCTTACCATTCATATTTCAATTATTTTCTATTTAAGAACATCTTCATTAGACTTAAACTTATGTCAGATATACTACTCCATTTGTGGATAGTTTTGAGTTTGAGACTAAACTGGAAGAAACAAAGGAGTTATTAGAAAACTTTATGTCATTGATTTTAGGTAAAGACTCAGTGGGGTACTATTGTTTTAATATAAAGGCTTGCCGAGTTTAATTATAAGTGTACGCCAGAGAAATACTAGTACTTTTTATTAGTTTCAGATATTGCTTCTCAGTATGACCACTGTACAGTCCAATGAAATGTGTGATCCCGAAAGTTAAATATACTTTTTAAGAACATTACATTGCTTCCATTGCCATTACTCACATAAAACTTTGAAGTTCTAATTAACAATGCATGACACATAATTTGGACTTGACTTTCCACAGACTTTGTTGAGTTTTGCCTGAGTTTTAGTGATGCCTCCTTAGATGCTGAGCTTCATAGAAGTGTGTTCAGAGGTGAGATCTCTCCTGACGCCCATCGGCCTGTGACAGCTCAGGGATATTATAGTTGACAAGACAAGAAACTCATTTGTGTTTGAAGTGAGAATTTCTCCTCTGTCACTGATGCAATGCACTGTAACGGGGCTCTGTAGAGCTGCCGTCAAACTACACACATTTCCTCCTTGGTTATTATTTTCTGTGTCTGTTTACACATACTCATGTTTCAACTTCATAGTTGCTTTTCTTAAACTTGGCAAATGATGAGTTCAGAATTGCAAAAACAGATATCTTGATCTTGATTTTGAAAAAATATTAAAGTATTTTATTTTGTTTGTGATGAGGTGCAGAACATTGACTTTTCAGAGTGTTCTGCTGTTGTGCTGCTTCCACCAATCAGCTTATAGTAATTGTTTGAATGCTCTGACCAGTGATTCTGATCACTTTAAGCGAGAGCTATCCCAGATTGATGTGTAGAACAGTATTCAAAGGGCTCCATATCAATCTGGCGGGAGCCACTTTATTATGTATATGTGACATACAATACTGTGTGGCATTCTTGTGTAAACATACTAAACTATTTCCATTATTTCTGCTGAGCCTGTTCAAAAAGACAAAGCTGAGGCACTGAGGACCAAGTGGGGCTGACACATGGACTCACAGACGGTGGAATACTGAATTAATATTGGTATTGAATATCGGCCTCTACTGATTTAGAAAACCCTGATACTGGAACCAAAATATCGCCTATCAATTGACAAGTTATCAAGAAGGGATGTAATAATATTTTGTATAGTAATGTTTAAAAAATATCAAAGAGTAACTTTTTAAAATCAATTCTTTTTTTTGAAAATCAACTCTTCAAATTCTTTATCATTAACCCACATATGATTTCAATTTCAGCATCACTGCGCCTAGTTTTTACCATAATTTTCATTCTTTCGCTTTACTTGTTCAGATGAACATTGGATTCCATTGCCCTTGGGCTCCAAATAACATTGAGGGAAGAAGGCATCTGGCATTGGCTATTCTGAGAAGCAGAGCCATACCAGGGAGCACACAGATCTAGTCAGCTAACTTAGCCAGATCCCACATCCGCCAAACAGGTCAATTTACCCCGCATTTAAACTGCATGGCACCTGAATGGGATCACTTTTACATGGCACACTCCAAACAAGCTAAGAAGCCTGTCAGTAACTGTCAGCGCTATACCTCACTGTATCCATTGAATGTTCTAGTACATCTGGTTTTTATCACGTCTGTTTTGAATGGATGAACAAATACTGTGCACTCTAGGCCTCTGGCACCTTTTACCACTTTGGGTTTTTGCAAATAGCAAATAAACCAAAACTAAAACATTCAGGTCAATGTCATACCTGAGAGTACTGTGGCTGCATGATACATGAAATTGTGATGGTCATTAAAGGTACCCTGTCTAACTTAGACTTGTAGAATTTGCAAGAGTTTCATCTCACAACTTTAACAATACTATGCCAGTATTTGAATAGATCATTTTGACAAGTAAACTTACCTGAATGAACCTTTAGGATTTCACAGATGAAATCAAAAAGTGCATTCTGTTGGTTAGGTTTGAAGTTCAACCCCTAATGCAGTAGCCTGATTCATCAGCTGGTTTTACTTCGTAGAAACCATGACCTCGCAGTCTTATAATTCGTTTTCAACGGTAGGTGGGTACTTTTTATCATTTAACCAATTGCTGCTATTGGGTAGTCATGTATGTAATGCACAGATATCGGGGCTAACTGATATATTAAGCTTTTCCCAAATCCCGTACGAAGAAGGGAAATAACGTCTTTCCCTTTGATGAAATTCAACAAACATTCTCTTTGTTCCGACTTTAAATCCTCAATCTCGGGAATTGTTGACAACACTGAATATATGGCTCGTCGCTGATTTGCTGGTGCCCAAACTCACACCTTCGAGGTTTTTTGCAAAGTATCTAGTGTATTTTGATTCCTGACCTAGACGCTGGAGAGAAATGAAATTGAGTGGTGGCACTAGGTGGCACCAGCCTGGCTAGTAATGCAGTTGCAAAACATATAAATTCCTATATTTTTGGTTTTAAGACCTCTTTACTGCAATTATTTCTTGTGGTAGCTGATGTGTTGATGGAATAACAGTAATCCAGACAGACATCGTGTAGGTAGGACATCTTGGGTGAATGTGTTTTTGAATAACAGCCATGAGTTCAAGCCAAGGCTATATACAGTGTTGTGTGGAAAGGCAAATTTATTTGTATAGCACAATTCACACACAAAGTAATTCAAAGTGCTTTACAGAATAAGAAAGACTTTACAATCACAATGCAACCAAATAAAAACATAAATATACAGAGTGCTGTTGTGTGGTGGTGCTGTTGTGTGAGGGGACAGTGATGAGCACACACATGCCACAGGCCTGCCTCACAGCTCTGACATTTCACTGTGCTCTCCTGGTACACAGCGCCTTCAGGGGAGTCACCTAGCCTAAAGACAGCTTTATAAATACACACTGAGGATAATGACACCTTTTACCTTTCATACACTACAGTACACACCACATGATTCACACTCTCCAACAGCTCAGCTCAAATATGCTCTGAAACTGAATACAGCGTACAAGATCATTATATGTTTAATGGGGAGTGAAATTGTATTCTATTGTCATCTGCTTGCTACCCTGACTTGTAATTTGTTTATTAACCTTATGCACTTGTTGCTTAAATCAAGGTTTGGCAGAAATTTAAGTCTTTAAGAAGAAAATGAGCTTGTGGAGTCTGATTTTTTTTCCACAGCCTTCGAGTTGTGAAAATTGGAACAAAGGTTCCATCCGCCAGATAACAAGGGCTTGTTAGTCAAAAGAAAAGCTAGTTTGGGGGCGGGACAATAATCCGTGTGTCATTCGTTCATTCATTTTTCACAATAAAACCAAAAATAAGAAAATGAAAACGCAACTATTTTCTTCATTATCTGTCTCCAAAACCAAAATGAAAAAACACATAATGATTTGTTTTTTCAATTTTTGATTTGTGTTTAAATGAATAATGGAAATCCTGAGTAATGAATCCTGTTTCATCCAATTTTGACCCTCACGGACTAAACCAGGACTGATCCCTGGACTTAACCAAGAGGACTAAACCAGAACTGAACTAGAACTAAAACAGGACTAAAACAGGACTGAACCAGGACTAAAACAGTGACCGTTTTTTTTTTTTAAACACTTTCTTACCAGCTACACTTTGGCAGGGTGACATGACAATAAAAATCGAATTGTGATTTGATAGCTCTTTTAAGACAGTCTTATGATTCAGTTTATTTTGTAATATTGGCCTGTTTTGTTATGAGATTTTGAAATCTAAATCTAAGTTGAAAATTTTATGTTGTATTGGTTTACGTATTCACCGGTTCTGTTCATTGTGTTTATGGACAGAATTTCTAGGCGCAGTCAGGGGCCGGAGGGGGTCCGGTTTGGGGACCACAGGATTTCATCTCTGCTGTTTGCGGACGATGTTGTTCTGTTGGCTTCATCGAGCCAGGACCTGCAGTGTGCACTGGGGCGGTTTGCAGCCGAGTGTGAAGCGGCTGGGATGAAGATCAGCTCTTCCAAGTCCGAGGCCATGGTTCTCGACCGGAAAAAGGTGGCTTGCCCTCTCCGGGTGGGTGGGGAGTCTTTGCCTCAAGTGGAGGAGTTCAAGTATCTCGGGGTCTTGTTCACGAGTGAGGGAAGGACGGAACGTGAGATTGACAGGCGGATCGGTGCAGCTTCGGCAGTGATGCGGTCGCTGTATCGGACCGTTGTGGTGAAGAGGGAGCTGAGCCGAAAGGCGAAGCTCTCGATTTACCGGTCAGTCTTCGTTCCTACTCTCACCTATGGTCATGAGCTCTGGGTAGTGACCGAAAGGACGAGATCGCGGATACAAGCGCTCGAAATGAGTTTCCTCCGCAGGGTGGCTGGGTGCTCCCTTAGAGATAGGGTGAGGAGCTCAGTCACACGGGAGGAGCTCGGAGTAGAGCCGCTGCTCCTCCACGTCGAGAGGAGCCAGTTGAGGTGGCTCAGGCATCTGTTCCGGATGCCTCCTGAGGTGTTCCGGGCATGTCCCACCGGGAGGAGGCCACGGGGAAGACCCAGGACACGCTGGAGGGACTATGTCTCTCGGCTGGCCTGGGAACGCCTCAGGGTCCCCCCGGAGGAGCTGGAGGACGTGTCTGGGGTGAAGGCAGTCTGGGAGTCCCTGCTTAGGCTGCTGCCCCCGCGACCCGGCCCCGGATAAGCGGACGAAAATGGATGGATGGATGGGTTTACGTATTGGTGTTTGATAGATTTCACTAAAGCATACATTTTACTAGCCAGGCTGGCACCACCTAGTGCCGCTGCTCAGAATCATTTCTCTCTAGCGATTAGGTCAGGAATCAGAATGCACTAGACCAGAGGTGGGCAAACTACGGCCCAGGGGCCATATGTGGCCCTTTAATCTTTAAAATCTGGCCAAACTTGAATAATACTAGTAACAATTTTCAGTGTTTTAAAAGTAATTTCAATAAATAGTAAATACTGTGGGACTTTAAAGACAGATATTTAGTTGTAATGCTTTGTAATGATTTTCAATTATGGGATATTTCAATAACATGTGGCATGTTTTCTGCATATCCCATGTTATTTTTTTCTCTTATGAATCCATCTACTACTGGTCCGGCCCTTCCGTCAAATTTTAGAACCCTTTGTGGCCCACGAGTCAAAAAGTTTGCTCATCCCTGTACTAGACGGTTCTCAAAAACTCCGGAAGTGCAAGTTCGGGCACCAGCCAATCAGCGAAGAGTTATACATTCAGTGTCGTCAACGATTCCAGAGGTCAAGGATTTAAAGCCAGAATAAAGAGAACGTTTGGTGAATTTAATCAAGGGGAAAGATGTTATTGCCCTTCTTCCTACGGGATTTGGGAAAAGCTTAATATACCAGTTAGCCCCATTAGCGGTGCATTACATACGTGATGACCAAATAGCAGCAATTGGTTAAATCATAAAAAGTACTCGCCTACCGTCAAGCGAACAAATTCTAACACTGCGATGTCAGATGGTTTCTAGGACATGAAACCGGCTGATGAATCAGGTTAAAATTTTACTACTATACAACATAATGTTAAAGCATAACATAAACATAAATAAACATAAATGTTTAGTCACTGTGTTTACATGTGCTGATTACTTTGATTGATTTTTTTCTCTATTCTCCCGAAGACCACTTACTCTTGTCCCAATCTGCAGGTCAAAAAGCCTAATGTTTGTTGTGATCGGGGGACTAAGAGACGTTCAGGGAGTTGAGGTATTTATCATGAAAAAGTAAGAAAGCACCCAATCGGCTTTCTCAGTTCCATTATCAATATCGATACTATTGCCTGGAATGTTCCATGGTATGACATTAGACACATCCATGTACCATTTACTCATGAATTTATCGCTTAAAAATACACCAATTCCTTTTGTGAATAGGGCGACTCTCCACACATCTGAGTTGGAATGTAGCGTAGTGCTGTCTTGTGATTGATGGGTTTAATCTATACTGTCTAGACAAAGCAATCACATTTCCATAGAGAGAAATGGTGGAGGACCCTTCACTAGAAATGTTACGCAGTGCACCTTTAATTATATGCCGGTGCCAGTGTATAACATAAAATGGCACTTATTTCCTTGAAACACAGTTAACTTACACAACAGATCCAATTGTGTTATGTAACAGTTTATTCTTCTAATCACTACTGAACAGCTTTGTAGGAGTAAAAGTTTAAATATTATGAAATGTTCTAGGCCAAAATTAGCCTCTAAATAGCCTTGTTACATCTAATTACAAGCCTGACCAAGATATTGGTGTAACAAATTTTTCAGTTTCGCCACCAATATTCTTTACAAGTATCAGCATCAGTGCATCCCTATTAAAAAGTTAACATACATGTAACCATGCCTTTGCAAATACTGAAAGTGAAGAGCGTTTTACTTTTATACAAACTAGGAAATGCTTTGCTCACAAGTTATAAGCGCAAATAAAAGCATGGAAGTAGATGTGGGCAATACTGTATATCTATAAATGAAACAATTAACTGCAAGAAGATGGTTACGGCATTTTTCAAACTATAAATCGCTTTCGAGTATAAGTTGCACCAGCCAAAAAATGCAATGAAGAAGAAAAAAAACATATAAGTCTCACTTTTTGGGTGAAATTTATTTTATAAAATCAGAGACCTGGAGCCAACATTTCATCTTGAAAGGCAAGTTATAGTCAGAACAATAGAATAGAGAACAACAAGCTGAATAGGCGTCTGGTATGTTAACATAACATATGAACAGTTACTCAGATAACTATAGCATAAACAACAGAACATAAAAAGTTTACTAAACTCTCCATCTCACAACAACTCACTAAATCCATTGAATTCTTCATCTTCGGTGTCACTTTTGAGCATCTCCGAGACCTCCGGAGGTAAACGGAGTGCCGCTTCCTCCTCTGCCTCTCGTTGCTGTCAGTGTGAAAATTTTAATATATAAGTCGCACCGGAGTATAAGTCGCAGGACCACCCAAACCACGAAAAAAGTGCGACTTATATTTGAAAAATACGGTAATTTCTTGTTTCATGTGATAGTTGATCCTCAACCAAGACATTTACAAACACATTTGAGCACATTCCTGATGCATAGTTAAAGGTGCATTGTGTAACTTTTCAGGTGGAGGGTCCGTCAAGTGCTTTTCTTCATGGAGATGTTATCACTTTGTCTGGAATGTTACACAGTATGATCTCAAACTGTTCTGTCTTTATGAAGATTGAACAAGACCAAGTTACAAGTCATATCTGTGGAGAGGCGACCCAGCTCACAATCAGAATACCTGTTTTTGTAGGTATTTTTGAGTTATAAAACCAACTGTAATTGAATAAAAGTAAGGTGAGCTGTTTATTGTCATACTGTGGAACTTTCCTGGTAGACTAATGACATATCCATAGAAACGAGCAAGTGCCCCTTTAAAATATTGCCTGAAAATGGTGAATGACATTATGCAAAAAAGATAGTAACCAAAATTACGGTATTTTTTTACTTTAATCTTTTAACGTAGATGACACAAACTAGTCCACATATTTCGCCAGGTTTTTAGGTTAGTATGCAGAGACTGACCTTCAGATGAGTTCAGGGCCCTGCTGTATTTGGTCCCTGGTGAAGACAGCTCTTGAATGAATGGCTCATGGACTGTAACTGATGCCACTGTCTGCATACCACGTTTAATCTGTACATAAACCCTGTGTCTGAAGCTCTGTGTGTGGCCTCCACCATTCTGACAGACCCGTCAATGTCATGGGCCCTTTTCATGACTCTATTGGAAAAGAGCAGTTATTACACATTTATGTACACAGTAATAGTAGTAATGTTGTTAAACTGTACAATATAGTTGTCATGTCAGTTAAATTTAAGTCATTTTCTGTAAGTAAGATCCAGGTAAAAAGTTTAAAAAGTAAAAGGGCCCATATTACACTTTTTTCTGATTTATGTTTTAGTGCTGTCTTCACAAACATACCCAGAGTTGTGTTTTGTTTCATTCACACATGTTTAATGCACAAACCTTGCTTCTCTCAAACAGAAACACACTGTTCCACCTTGTGATGTCATGTGATAATAAAGGAAGGGCTACACAGTTTTTTTTTTAACTCCATACATTTTCACTAGAATCATGATGATAATTTCAGTCCTGGAATTGCCAATCTCTAACTTGAAAACTACCGCTTTATGACATCACAAGGTGGAATAGAGCATTTTGAGCTTCAGGGTTGCAGACAGACTAATAATAAAGATTTACTCAAACATGTGAATGAAACAAAACACAGGAGGTAAATGGCGTAAAAGCTCACAAGAGTCAGCTTTGTGTAATATAAGACCTTTTTTGTGGTGTAGTTGAATAACTATAGCTGAATAATGAACCTTGTCAACATTTGTACTTCTATTCTTAAAATAACTTAATTAGTGCAGGTATACAATATCTTTATGGCCATACCAACTTGTCATTTGCTGATCTCGTCTGATGTCTTTTGCTAAGCAGGGTTGAGCCTGGTCAGTACTTGGATGGGAGACCGCTGGGAATAGATGCTACAGTGGTTCCAGTGCCAAATCTCATTGCATGTTTAGGGAAAGATAAGTGTGTTGTTTGTGTGAAAAGAATTCTAGAAATGGAGAAATTCTAGTAAAGAGTAAAGCTCAAATAAACCTTTCAGTCATTTAATTTTGGAAGGATCTTGCACTAAATATATTTTAAATCTAGTAAACAAACTTGAAAAGGGGATCAATTTCCTGGATTAGAGTACAAACAGATCTTTTTGAATTAAGTTGGCTAAGAAAACCAGCTCTGTCTTTTGGGTATAAATATATAGCGAAATTTTGTGTGTTAAATATTCCCAAAGGAAATGTTCGTTGTTTGAAAATCTTTTTGAAAAACTTGTTTGGACCCATAACCCTATTCTTAATATAAAGTTGAAATGACTTGAATACATTTTTAGGCAGTTAGAATACAGGACAGACCCAGTGTGTGTCACCTCTAGCGCATGTTTATAGCTATTACAGGGCTTAGAATCGACCTTGTACCCTGTGTACCTCCGGCTCTGACGAGTGAGGCCACATTCAGCCCTAAATAGCTCTTCTGAGGGCAGCTCTGACACAGGTACAGTCACAATATAGACTATGATCCAGGAGCTTCACTTGTACTTGGCCCTATACATTGGAGGGATTATCACATCACAACGCCCTCAAACACACTGGGGGGTTATTTGCGAACTGTTAAAGGTTATTATGGGCAATATTGCTGTATCCTTTATGTTCGAGTATCAAAGTCAACAATATATACCAACTAGAGCAGTCACCTACCGCTACTTTGGAGTGTTATCATCCTGGGGAGGTTCTGCGTGTGTCTTTATTGGCAAAATTTTCAGCAGTTACCATGATGGAACAATGCACACACAAAAAAAGTACACATTTTTGAGAGAATTTTTTTGTTTGATTTTCAACAAAAAAGTGAGCATGACTTAAAAAAAACTGTTGCCTAATGACTGTAATTTTATATGTGAGAAACTTGTTTAAGCGCACAAATCATCTCTCCTGCTGTTAGGGATGTAACAATAACCGAAATATCCTGTTATCGTATCGTCAAAGTTCTCACAATAATATCGTGGACCATCACAATATATCAAATTACAAGTCTCTTTGCTTAAATTAAGAGTTATTGTGCAGCAAGAGAAAAAAAGACAAAGGGAACTACAGAGCCCATGATCCTTTGCTCCATTTCAGTGCAGACTACATGAAGAAATAACAGTTCTAAGCACTTTTAAGTCTTAGTTCTTTGGATTAAGCCTTGTCAAGGCATTTTAAGAGGAAAAAGTAGCATATTAGCAGTTTTAGCTCTTTAGCCTCCACAAAATATCAAAATAAATATCGTACTGTGAGATGTATATCTTGAAAATATTGCACCTAGAGATTTGGATATTGTTACATCCCAAATCGTGAGCCTCCCCATGATATCGCAATAAATATCGTATTGTGAGGTTCATACCTTGATGATATCATATCGTGAGACTTCGATATCGTTACACCCCTACTTGCTGTAGTTCCAACCATGTCAGCTCTTTATGGTCAAATTGTGTTAAAATTTGAGTAACAGTTGAGTGGTGCTTTCAGTTAACGTCACACCCCCAGAGAATGTTAATGACATTAGCTGCAAAGAATCAATATCTGGCGAGCATGTAAGCAATCACTAATGCGGAATGACTTGACTGAAAATATCTGACAAAGCTGGTTACTGAATTGCAATTTGTATATTTCAGATGTACTTGGAGCTTTGTTGACAATTCTAGCACTTTGTTTGTTGGGAAAATGTATCGTAAATGACCAAGCAAGTGTCTAATCACAGTCACTCATACTCATTTTACCAGTGTATATTTAATGAGCTGGGGTTAATTGGACAAAATACCTTATGCATTTTGAGCATCCTACTGTATTTATTCACCACAAAGAGTTTATAAGCGCTTTTCTTTGTGCTTTTTAACCTCAAGAGCCGCTTATACAATATATTTGTACTGCGGCAAGAATAAACTGACTTAATTAGCTTAAACACATAAAATTAGTGTTGATTCATTACGTGTCATCTCTAGCCCCAGTGTCCACATTATAAGTCATTGTATTGCGTTTCACGGTGTCCTCCCTCCGTCTGAGCGTCTCACCAGTGCACTCCATCCGTTTGAATTTCCTGTCAGTAAAAGTTATTTCTGGTCTGATCTCCAAGCAACACCATCAACACCGGCTCCCACACCGGGCAGGCCGCGTATTGTCCAGGACTGATGAAATGTTTTCCAGCACAAGATGAGTTTTTAATGGAGCTTATGCCTCATTTCAAAACATGGCAACCAGGACAACTAGATCATTTATTTTGTTAAATCGTGTATCGAATGGCTGAGCAGGTTTTGGCATCTGAAAACTAAATCACCACTTGTATTATAATATTAGAACAAGGTTGTAAAATGGCTAATATTAGAGTTAGGCTGTAGAAAACGGTGATGTATGTTAACGTTAAAGGTCCTATTACACTGGTCCCTCGTTTATCGCAGGAGTTACGTTCTAAAAATGACCCGCGATAGGTGAAATCTGTGAAGTACTTAACTTTATATTTTACAATTATTCTATCTGTTTTTAGTCTGTAAAACCCCTCACCACACACTTTATACACTTTTCTCACACAGGACAGTTACAACCCTGTTTGCATCCTTCTAAAAACTTACTGCTGCTGTCGTCCTTATGTTATTTTCCTCCTTCTTTATGGAATGAACCGAAGATTAATTTATTCTGTAATGGAGCCCAACAGCGCAGAGTCCTGCACAGGTCAATTTTTGGAGACCCACACCCGCTCGTTAACCCGAGATCATATCAAACTTTAGTGCTGCATATGCCACGGACTGAACCAAGACTAAACCAGGACTAACCTACTACTAACCTAGGACTGATTCCAGGACTGAAGAGAACTAAACTAGGACTGAACTAGGACTGAACTAGGACTGAACTAGGACTGAACTAGGACTGAACTAGGACTGAACTAGGACTGAACCAGAACTGAACCAGAACTGAACCAGAACTGAACCAGAACTGAACCAGAACTGAACCAGAAATGAACCAGGACTCACGATCGAGAGGGGCTTAGGCCTGATCGCAGGAGAAAGGACTGACCGAGAGCTCCACATCTCACTGTAAGCGCGGCTCTTGTCTGATCACGCTGCACTTTCAGAATCACTCTGATAGCGATCGCACATTTATGTAAATTTGAGAAGCTGAACACATGCTGTACTGTACAGGAGACACGGCACGAAGGAGACTGATTGGCTAATGGATTGTAGACAATAGTCAATCAGGACACAGGGGGAGGAACACAATATGTCCTCATACGCTGTTAAAAAAAAAAAAAAAAAGCATGCAAAACTGCACTAAAAAAATCCGCGAAACAGCGAGACTGCGAAAGGTGAACCGCAATATAGTTCACCAAAAACATATCTGGAGTTATGTTTTGTTTCATTTGCACATGTAACCCTTTATCATTACTCTGTGTCTACATCTCCAAACCTCAAAATGCTCTGTTCCACCTTGTGATGTCATGAAGCAGTTTAATTTAACAGCTACCTTTTACCTTTAGTTCAGTGTACTAGAGATTGGCAATTCCAGAGCTCAAAATCATCCAAATGACTGTAGTAAAGGTGTATGGAGTTTAAAAGCACAGTGGAGTATTTCCTGTATTACCACCTGTATTATTCACAAGGAGGAACTGAGTGTTTTTAGTCTGAGAGAAGAACTCATCTTAAAAACAACTTTAAAACATAGATCAGAAAAAGTTATATGGGCCAACAGCAAAGGATTTACTGGGATTATCTTCCTGACTGCTGACTGCTGTCATTGGCATAAAATAGTTTCAAAATTGTTGTTTTATATATTATCTGTGTTATATCACCCTTCAAAAATGTCTTATTGTGACGAGCTTACTAAAATATAGAAGAGCTACCACATTTTCGCTACAAACACTGAACTGACTGGTAATATCAATTCATTTTGAACTGAAGCTTTCGTCTTTTTGACATAAGGAGGTTGCGTAACAAAACAAAATGTAGCCTACTAGACTAGAATATGGATGCTGCTACTATATAAAAAAGCCATACATCTTTGCTCATAAAACCGATCCCTCCTCTCAGCAGTGTACCAGGTCTCCAGAGCAGTATCTTCTCCTCATCCTCACACCGTCATTGTTATAACAGTTTCAGCTCCAGTTTATTCCTTTTCAAGCTAACGCTCCAATAGCCTTTTTAAAACCCTCAGTCTGGCCGCAGATAGCATTTCAGTAGGCGCGGGCCCGTCTGTACAATTGGTGGAGAAACAGAAGAATCAGAATCGATTTCTATAAAGGCAGAGAATTGCTTCATCACCTCCACAGCGCCGCGCAGGACGCCCACTCCAAACACCTTCATTACAGCTCCACAAGTGTTAGTGCGGCAGAGGTCATCCGCAGAGGTGGGCTGTCTGCTGCCGGGGCTCAGCTGTGTGGGTTTGGTCCATTCATTCGACTACGCTGTGGTTTTGATCATTCTCTTTGCAAAAACTCCAATTGTACTTGAAGGCTGCATGTTTTGAGTATCAGAATTAAAAAATATTCAATAGTAGAGGTGCTCAAAAATATTGAAATATTGATATATCATGATACTAAATTTGGTGAGACAGTATCATTATTGTGAGCTGCTGTATATCGCCAAGAGTATTTTTTACATCTTTACAATTTGGTTGCTTATTACTATAAATAAATTACTTCCACCCACTCCTTTTCAAACATGTATATAATTCCTTTTATATAAGGATAACGAATCCTCATTATTGGTTGGTTTTCGTATGCGTTTGTTCTTTTTTTTATGCATGTTCGAAACAAAAACTTAGAAGGAAATGTTTTGATTATTAAAATGGACATATTTCATATTAACTTTGCACAAATAGTGGTTTAACAAAGAACTATTGCTGATGAAATGTATTTGGTTCTTTAAATATCAGAGTATTATGTGCACCTATCGATTATTACATGTATCGTCATATCGTGATATCGTATCTTGAGCCATGTATCGAGTATCGTATTATGAGAGACCTGTGATTCTCAGCCCTAAAGCGTAGTCATATTTTGATCATCATATTTGTTATCTGGACTTTACAGACTCTAAAGCACATACGAAAAGACCTTTTATAACAAAGATGGTGGCATTATTAAAACAAAATGTGAAAAAATAGAAAGCACAATTCTGAAAGCATTTTTGTGTACCTACATTACACATAATACAGTAGTACATTGACATTTTTGTGTTGGCTGAGCTTGAACAAACAAGCTCCAGTGACCCATTTGCCTAATGGACTTTCTGTTCTTTCAAAATGATTTAATTAAAGTTACATTTTATTGTTTGATGCCATTTCAACAAGCAATGTAATTATATAATTGGATAATGTTGATGTTATGGTACTGAATGTAATCCAAAAAGTGTAAATGTTTATAAATCTTTAATAAAATCTCATAAATCTGTTTCTCTGAGACTTCAGTTTTCTGGTGGAGAGTCCATCAAATGCTTTTCTTCATGGAGATACTTTTGCTTTGTCCAGAATGTTTCACAGTATGGCATTGACCCTTTCTACTTTCATGGACAGAAGATAGAAAAAACAGACCAGGTTACAGGCCAGATCTGTGGAGAGACGACACTGCTCACATTCACAGTTGGGCTATAAAACCGCCTACAATTTAATAAATGCAAGGTTTAACTGTTTAATGTTATACTGTGGAACATTCCAGGCAGAGCAATGACATCTCCATAGAAACAAGCAGGTAACAGACTCTGATCCAGAAAGTTATAGTGCACCTTTAACATTACAGATTCAGATTTTTACATACTAAGATGCAAAAATTTTAATGTTATTAGTTATGTCAAGTTGGCTGCATTTTTTGTCTTTTAAAAATTAATTTACATGTATCCTAACTATTTTTTTTTCTCTCTTTCCATGTCCCTGTGTTCCTTCCACCCGTCTCCACACAGGTAAGAAATACATTTTTATTCACAAACACAGTCAGCAGATTTAAAATAGTTTTTTGCTAACTGATGCAGCTCACTATCCATCTCCACTTCCTCTAGAGGGCAGCATATCACAAGAGTTACATGATCACTCGTCTAGCTCAAACCCAACTGACCATGTCCTTGGTTTGACTGTAGCCCTGTGTACATTCTGTGAGCAGTGAGAGTCGAGCGAGGCATTCACTTAGAGGAATATGAAGCAGTTCTCAGTAGTCAAGATACTAAGGAATACACTCAATACTCAATACTGAGCCAATACCACGATCATAATAAACACTTTCTTTAGACAATAGAGTGTGATTTCAACATTAAATCATTGTACTTACTTTTGTATTACCATGTGGTCTTTATATCTGTGTAGTCCAGGTAGGTCCATGGGCGTCTGTGTGCTCTTATACTTGTTCTGATACAGCTCAATATCATTATAAAGCTGTTCAGGAAAAGGTTCATATCTGTCCTGTGTGTTTTTAGTATCAATACTTGTTCAAATGAGTACTTATTTACTTAGTAGCTGAGTTTCTATACTTGTGACAACCCTAGAGTAGTTATATTAGAAAATACTTTGTGTGTTAAAAGATATCACATTGGCACATTACATATACTTACAAAATAAAAGGGCTCACTTGGTTGCTGGTTGTAGAAGGACAACAAATATATTAAACATTTTACTAGGGGTGTAACGATATCCAAGTGTCACGATACAATATCATCACGATATATGAACCTCACGGTACGATATTTATTGCGATATTTTGTGGAGGCGAACAAAACTGTGAATATGCTGCTTTTTCCTCTTAAAATGCCTTAACAAGACCTAATCCAAAGAACTAAGACTTAAAAGTGCTTAGAACTGTTATTTTTTTCATGTAGTCTGCGCTGAAATGGAGGATCATGGTCTATGTAGTTCTCTCTGTTTTTTTTTTTTTTTTAGCTATTGCTGCACCATAACTCTAAGCAAAGAGACTTCATAATTCGATATATTGTGATGGTTCACGATATTGTTGTGAGAACTTTGACAATATGATATCACGATATTTCGGTTATTGTTACATCCCTACATTTTACCATGCTTTTACCAGATGGATTAGTTAAGTATCAGTTCTTACACCCAGTTTAACGGGAGAGAAGTTTTGATACAGACTACCTAGATCAGAAATCTTTCAAGGTTAAAATGAAGTTTTGGCTGTGAAGAGTTGTTTTTCTCATTTTGCATTCATTCTAAGCTACTTTTTTAGTTGTAATTTAACACTGTAAAACCTTGGTTCTTTGGTAGAGGATTTGTAGCACCGTATGCATCTCGCTTGCTCACATTGTTTCATTTTTCTTTCAGAAAATCTTACTATTTTCCATGGTTTTCACTGCTCAAGGTGCACTGCGTAATGTTTCGAGTTGAAGCTTGTGTCCATAGAGATTTTATTGCTTCGCGTTGGATTAGACTTTACACTTCTGAGCTATAAAATCAATGCTAAACAGTTTAATGCCAGAATGTGGAGCATTTTATTTTATTTACTTCTATACTAATTCAAATTTATTGCTTCTTGTTCGGGTCTTTTAATTTCTGCTTTGAATAGCTCGGCATTGTGCATTTTTATGTGACTGTATTACGACTCTTTTGGGCTTTAAGCAATGTTAGAATGTTGTTACCTCATCAAAAACTAGTTGTATTTTGTTTCATTCACACATATTTGAGTAACCCTTTATTATTAGTCTGTCCACATCTACAAAGCTCAAAATGCTCTTTTCCACCTTGTGATGTCATGAAGAATAAGTTTTCAAGTTAAGAGTTACCTTTTACGTTTAGTTCAGTAGAGATTTCTGAAATTATCCAAATGATTCTAGTGTGAATGTATCTGAGGCTTAAAAATACAGTGGAACTCTTCCTGTACTACTACATGACATCACAAAGTGGGACAGTTTTTTCAGTTGCAGAGAAGAACTCGATATACAGCCTTAATATGCAGGAATTGTGTGTTTAAAAATGCGTGAATGAAACAAACACAACTCCAGGTCTGTTTGAGATAAGGAAACAAAACAATTATCACTCACCTCAAAGTACTAAATGACGATTAATCTAATGGCAGGAAAAAAAACACTTTGCAATCATCTTCTCTCATACTGTACACAAGCGACTAGTGTCTGCCTCATCTGCCATCTCTGCTCTATTTTATTACAGTGATAGATGACATTGAAGGAGATCCCATGGCTACATTAGATTTCCAGCTCCATCTCCTGCACAGGCGTATCAAGTCCTTTCATTTCAGCTGATGCAATTAGCCCAACCTCATTATGCAACTCCTATCCCCTCCCACTTGTTTACCACCTCCCCAGAAAATTGCCAGCAAAGTTTTCATTTAACCTCCTAATAGAATACTTCACCTGGGGGAGTTTGTTCTGAAATCTTATCCTGACTATTTCTTTGCACTAGACTGTCTTGAAGTGCAATATAATGGGGTTGTTGAAATCTCAAATTGGTAGCAAAAGAGGAATGATTTTTGAAGATGTCAAGAAAATACAAGAACGCAGTACCCACTTTATTGTAGATTGTAGAGTAGATTTCTATGAATTTGTTCTCTGCTGGTTCAAAAGGACAAAGGAAAACATCTTCTCCTATGGGTGCAGACTGGAACATCTCCCCACACCCACTAACACTCTTGTTTGACGTCATGTGCGCTGTTGTATTTCCCCGCTCGAGATTTCTTCTTTTGTATTATTAAAGGCTCTATATTACTGTATTTTTCAGACTATAAGTCGTTCCAGAGTATAAGTCGCACCAGCCAAAAAAAAAAAAAAAAAAAAAAGCGTAATGCCTAAGAAAAAAACATTATAGGTCACACTGGACTATAAATCGCACTTTTTGGGTGAAATTTATTTTATAAAATCAGAGACCAGGACCCAACATTTCATCTTAAAAGGCAAGTTATAGTAATGACAATAGAACAGAGAACAACAGACTGTTAACGTCACATATCAACAGTTCTTCAAATAACTATAGCATAAACAACAGAACTCCACAGCCTCAGGAGGTAAATGGAGCGCCGCTTCCTCTTCTGTGTAGCTGTCGTCACACTCACCATCAGTTCCAGTTAGAATTATTCTGCCTTTTCTGAATCCCGACAGGATGGTTTTGGTTGTCACTGAAGTCCAGGCTTTTCCGATCGATCTAATGACTTCCAGGAAAGTCGCATGGTGCACCTTCTCACAAGTTTCTTGCTCACTCCAAACTTTCTTTCTGCTGCTTGATTACTGTTTTTGGCTGCATATTTTGCTACTTGCAGCTTGTAATCTTTTTTCTTTTTGGGGGCATTTGCCTCTTTTTGCAGGAGAAATGTGCAGTAGAGCCAAGTGACAGTGGTACAGGAGTAATATGAGTACCAGATACTGGCACACAAGTCTAGAGCGCCCTCTCTGTCAGTGTGAAAATTTTAATATATAAGTTGCAGGACCACCCAAACCATGAAAAAAAGTGTGACTTATAGTCAGAAAAACACAGTACACAAAATGGTTTCTTGTAAGCTATAAGACATGTTGTAATGCTGTTTACTCCTTAAAAACATACCTGGAGTTGTTTTATGTATTTCAGAGAAGATTTCAGTCTAAATATGCAGGGTTTTGTGTTAAATATGTGTGAATGAAACAAAACAAAACTCCAGTCATATTTGTGATGAAGAAACATTATAACGTAGATCAGAAAACGGCATCACTTTACCACGTAATAAACAGATTTGAAAATATGTAAAAGCCAAACTATTTATTTACCTTTAACTGGACTACCAAAGGGCAAAATTAAGGGTGTAAAATTAAATATTCATTGTAACAGAACAAACCCAGTCCACGGTGCATATTAGATTGTCCATGTGAGCACTGGAGTGGGCGCATTGTAGTTGTAAAGTGAATTCTGCCTGGTACTTGGCACATGTGTACTTCATGGTCCATCTCCCCCCATCTTCCAAAAATATCTCCCAACACCTCAGCACGGCCCCAGCACGCTACAGCGCGTCGGAGAAAGTGCTGATATGATGTGACCGGCCTCTTTAATTTGTGATGAGCGTGGGAGAGCGAGCCCCCAGGGGACCTCCAAAGAGCCTTGTGGCCAGGTTGTACCGCTGCCCCAACCCTCACACCCAGCTGTAGAGACACCTGCCCAGTCAGCACCGCTCCAGTCCGAGTCTCTGTAAAAGAATAAATGGTGTTGGCTTTGGGACATTAATTTAAAGTTATTGTATGTGACGTTTATGTGGGATGATGGTGTTCTATGCTGTAATCACATTCGCTTCTGCACTGTTGGAGGCACATTTGTTCAAGTGTTGCCACGATACTGAAATTTCAAACTCAATTTTGACACTAAGGAATCGACTTGATACTAAATACTTCTTCCTATACCATGATGTATATCAAAAACACTCTTTTTAGTCAAAAGTTTCCATAATGGACCATGGACTAGTCTATTCTAGTCTAGCTCTTATATTTTTCAGACTTTAATAGCGATACCTGCTCAAATGAATATCTAGTTTCAGAGCTAGTTTTAGTATCGATTATTATCTGATTTTCGATACATTTGACAACCCAAGTCTATTCCTAGTAACCGCTTTAATCCTCACCAGTACACTTGTGTGAGCGTAGAGGTAGTGGAAACAATGGGAAGAAGGCTGGCGATATAATAGAAGCATTTGGACACTGTGTACTCTGCGGTATTTCAAAGGCTGCTTCACACAGCAGTAGCTTGCTCTGAACAAGGTACATGATCGCTTCTACCACTCTGTACAAGTTGTTTTTGACACAAAGCCATATGAAGAAAATGGACACTAAAAATGTTTCTTTGTAAATTCACTTCATTGAATTATAGATAGAAATGGCAAAAAGAGACAGAAAAGATGTATTCAGTTTTTTGTCAGTGTAGTTTTGGGTGTTAGAGAATATAAAACTAGATTATTTCAGAGACAGTCCTGGAGCGCTCATTGTTACAAAATGGGCTCCAGACTTGTCCCTTATGCTCTGGCAGATGTAGCAACATTAGCATTCATGTGTTACTTTGCATTTTCCCATTAAAATCAAGCGTGAGCAGGTGATGACTAAACTGTTTAGCATAAACCTGCCTCATTACATGGATTGTGCAGAATAACAGCGGGTGTTATCATGAAGCTGCTCTCCCATTCTCAGACCTATAAGTTTGTGTGTGTTGCATGTTGAAAGGCTCTCTCGGCTCGCGAGTCTTTTATCTCGTTACATTTCAGGTATTTGTGTGTGTACTTCTTCAGTCCATGTGTGTGCACAATCTCCAGACTCCATTACAGAGGCTGGCGCAGGCTTGGTAACAACCCATTTGTTGAAGACGTGTCTCCTCTGCATAACAATTAAGCCACAGCAAGTGAATCAGAGACAGATGGCAGGGCCACTACAGGAGAGGGGACATCTACTGTTGGACTCTTTCGAAATATAAGGCTCTCCAGCTTGACCCACTTGTTCTACGACTGCTGCCTTTGTTATTGGGGGGCGTGGAATTACACTTTTTTGTTCTGGTTGGTCAGAGAAAATTGGCCACTGCTGTTCATCCAAAACAGTTGGCCTAACTTTGTATTATATTTTGTGACAAATTCAACTGTTCCCCAGGAGTGGAAGCCTCTATTAGTAGCCTCTGCAGAGTTCATTACGGAGTCGCAGGCTGTGCATCCATTGCCAGAATTGTTTGACTCTAATAGCAAACAAGAGCTTTATCCCTGGATGAGGCCAGAGGCAGCTCACTGCAGCCCGGAGGCCAGAGAGAGTGAATCCTGTTGCCAGGCAACAGTTTACAGATGGAGGGGGCACAGAGCGGGGTACTCCGCTGCCCACACCTAGTCGTACGTCAGCATACGTCAGGACGCCAGCTCAAAGCAGCTTGGCCTTCAGTTATTGATCGGCTTGTCTCTACGTTATAATGTGCTCTGAGTTTATTCTCAGACACATACAGCTCATCTGATCTCTTCTGATGCACATGAAACAAAAAATAAAAGCACTGCCCCCTGGTACCAGCTGGAAGCCAGTGTCAAACTTTGATTGGACTTGTTGTAGGTAAACAGCACTTCAAAGCCAGTTCCTCTGCTTAGTCTTATTACCTGGGCATGTGTCCCTCTCCCTTTGAGGCTCTTCCTGCCTGGTGGACTCACTTGTTGTGGGTTGGTGCTGCCAGTGTGTGATCGGGTCTGTGTGTGATGCTGCCTTTGCCTGTGTGTGATTGGGTCTGTGTGTGATGCTGTCTGTGCGTGTGTGTGATGGTGCCTGTGTGTGATGCTGCCCGTGTGTGTGTGATGTACGTATGCGTTTCCTGAATGTCTAATCTGCCAAGTTGATGCGTTGGGGCTCCTGCTGAGAAGGGCTCCTTGTTCTGGCTGTGTGTCTGTGGTGGTGGTGGCTGCTGTGCCTGTCCTGGTGCACATTACCATACAGCTGTCCCACAGGATGTAGCGAGGCTCTGCTCTCCGCTCTGCTCACCTCACACGCAGAGCTCTCAGCAGATGGGCTGTGGACACGGAGCCACTCGGCACATGGCGGCCATTGTTGTTTGCTCATTGTAAAGTTGAAAGGTCAGCTGTAGGGTCGGGGTGAGATGGTGTTAAGGGGCCCACCACCACTCATTGACTTAAGCAGGTGACAGCTCGCTAATGATCACTTTTCGGCTTGTTAACAATATTGATTGTCAATGGTTGGAGCAATGTGAAGGTCAAGGAAGACTCGAGGGAGCGGAACTAATAAAAGACTGGTTAAATTTATGAGCTAGTTTTTATGAGAATGTTTTATCCTTTTCTGATGTTATGATTGGTTTAATTCAGGATTAGCATGAATATTATCTCCTGCCAAGTCAAGCTTCAATAAATCTAAACTAATCTCTCTGAATTAATAATACAAAAAGGATCAGTGTTATGAGTTTATTTCACTTTTGACTTTCTTGAGCTTTTAACCTTTTTTGTAATGCTTAGGACAAATCATACTTGAACATTAGGGGAACAGTGAATTCAGAGATTGAAAGTTATTTTGTCGATTTGAAGATATTTTGAAGATGTTTATTTTGATAAATTAGAATGTCATGCTTAAACTGATGAAGACTTGGAGAGTCACCTGTAAAACAAGGACAAAAGTGATATTTCTTCATTTCATGTGTTCATTTTTTAGCAAAACTTTGATTGTATTATAGTTATTGAGAGAATCTCTATATAATCTCTCGACCTCTCCAGGGGACTGTTAGAACCCTCCTTGTGGTAGTAAGATTTTGTTCAATGCTCAGCCCACAAGCCTACGTCACTGATGTTTCACCAGGACATTATTATCCGAAACCTTATACAAACGATTATACTAAAGCAGGATACAAAGTAATACACTACAACTTCACAAACTTGATGCAGTGTTCATTAGTTTCATTAGCGGGATGCTCACTGATTATGTTGTGACAGCACTCTGAAGGGGGAGTGATTTAGCACAGAGCGTCAAAAACAAAAGAAACTTATTCAACATGGTAATATTTTTGGCAATTGTAGCATTTTTAAAACAATAAAAGGTAATACGATGATCAAAAAGTTATGGTTTAGTTATTAATGCTCCACGAAAATGTAATAGCCCCTCTTTACAGCTTTGAGAAACAATGATTTTCTCTCTTATCACTCAGAACTTGAATGATTGAAATATGATCTAACCTCAAATAGGCTACGTCTAAAACACTGAAGCTGAAAAATAAGTCATTACGTCCTTTAGTGTTCTCACAGATTAAAATCATGTTTGAAACACCCACTCCCAAATTTGTTGCCACGGTTACTTCCCATTTTCAAGCATTCTACCGACATCGGGGGGATGTGGGTGAAGCCGGCAGATAATTTAGACTTGTCTGACATTTGAAAGTCTTGAATTTCTGCTTGTGTGTGACTTAAAGGTCGAGAGAAACAGTGAAGGAAATGAGGAGCGACTGTCATGTTAACTCTTAACATTGCCAGCTACCAGTTTAACGGTCCTGGGAGCTAGAAACGGACTCATGTGGGCTTTAAGCCATGTTAGCATGTTTTTTACCTTCTCATAAACATACCCAGAGTTGTGTTTTCACATTCACAGTAATATTGCATCTCCAAAGCTTAAAATGCCCTGTTCCACTTTGTGATGTCATGTAGTGGTAGTTTTCAAGTCAGTAGCTACCTTTTACATTTTGTTCAGTACAGATTGGCAATTCCAAGGCTGAAATGATCCGAATGTTTCTGGTGAAGGTGTATGAAGTTGAAAAACACAGTGGAGCACTTCCTGTGCTACCACCATAGACTGTAACACATAAATGGACATAGCCAACCTGCTAGCTGCCACATTCCAATTAGAAAGTGACTATAGGGGCTCATCCGGCCGGCTCCATCAACACTGCTTCTAATTGCCACATGGCATCACATGGTGGAACAGAGTGTTTTGTGTTGGAGAGAATAATTTGTGTGTTAACCATGTGTGAATGAAACTCCATGTATGTTTTTGATGAGCAAACACCACAATATAACGCAGATCAGAAAATGGTGCAATATGGGCTCTTTGACTATTAGTGTACAGAAGTTCAGTGTGTCTCAGAATATCATCCTAAATTGCCAGAAACGTACCAAAATGTGATGAATTTTGAAAAGATGGCTTCCCTTCCTGACCCACCTTAACACAGTGGAGTTTTTAGCCGGAAATATATGCCTAGGGGGACTATGATTGCACAACCAAGGAGGGCTATTTTTGGTGAGTTGTTCCAATCCTGACACTCGTTTTCCAGCTCGCTGCATATTTCACTGACGGGACACTTGTCTGCATACCTCATGATGGGAAAGTTTGGAAAAAAGTAGAAATTGAAATGTGTCCCATATAAAACAAGAAGCACGGAATCAACACAACATCCTTATTGTGTGCTAAAGAATGAGTTTCATCCGAGTTTTCCAAGGTCACTGTGGGGTACTCTGTGGGGCACTGTTGAGTGAGCTTTTTCTATTGTTTGTGATGGGAAAACAATGCAAATGTGTCTCTTATTGATACTTTTCAGCTGATTTCATCAACATTCCTTGGGGGGTGTGCCGCTAACCGTAAGCTCTGCTCTGTCTGGAGCTTTATTAAACTTTAATCTGTGCTTTATTTTAACACAACCGACCATAAAGAACTGACCTAATTAGGGACTATAACAGGTGATCTAAATGATGCTGTTAAACAAGTCTCAGTTTTCCAGTTACTCACACTCACCTTTTTTGTTGAAAATCAAACACCTAAACTGGACCATGAACGCTCGTATTGATCACAGGCTGCTGAAAATGTGTTGTTTAAATCCATTTTGTGTTTTTTCTTGGATGAGTTTGTAGACCATTATTAAAACTTTTTGGAAGTGTTTGCTAATGTGTGCATTATGTCACCATAGTAACTCCTAAACATTCCACCATTAGAGATGCATGCATAAAAAAATCAAGACAAAATGAGATTTCAATTTTGTGAAATATCGAGATACATTTAACAATATATAAAGTCTAATCTGATCTAATCTCATAAATAGAATGCAATTAAATGTACATAATGGCTTATGTAGTCCAGCCTTTCACGCACACATGCCACTTGAATCATTGTATTTGATTTGAGGTTCAACATGAGTGCGGTGATTATGCCAGAGGTGAGAATGAACATGTAATACCAGTTTGAGGAGGCTTGACCTCAGTGTTAATCCACAGCAGCTTTCAACTAAACGCACCACACCCTTATTCTTACACCAGACACAATGTTCCCACAGACGGCTGGATACGCTCTGTGATGCACAAGAATGGAATGACAGTTTACTAAAACCACATTTTATTGACAAAACCCTAGATATTAGCAGAAACATTTACATTTTTAATATGCTGCAGTGCACATTTGATCACACCAGTGGAATATGCTCGAGTAGGGAATATTAACAATTCACTACAACAGCTCATTCTATCTGGTTAGCCATGAGGCACAAACTGGATTTCACATTTTAGATTTTTGCATTTTTTGCAACATTGTTTACTACTGGCAGTGCATTCCAATATATTTTTCCACTGTTAGCCTCCTTGTAGATCTTTGCTGACAGCTCATTTTCTGAGAAAAATCGAAAGAATGTATAACTAGGGCTGCATGGCTTTAGAACAGACCTGGGCATTGTACAGCTCACATTGGTGATTCTAACCGGCCCCTTTAAGATAATTTGCAAAATAAACATATTTTGTAATTTTACCTCATACATGGACTAAAACTGCATTGCCTTTATTTTAGAGGTGTTTTTTTAAATGACATTTTTTTGTAAGGCAGCCTCACTTTTTCATTGCTTAGTCATAACATAAACGCTCACCAGTCTGACCAGCTCAACAAAACAAAGCTATTTACTGCTTTTTATGAAGAAATACAATTATTATTATGCAGAATTGAGTTAAGCATTTTGGCCCAGGTCTCCACAATGTTTCTCATGTGGCCCCATGGAAAAAATAATTGCTGTACTGTGATAGATTTGTGATGTGTGTATATAATGTAGGATTGAGTGCTAAACTCTGAAAAGGTCCTATAATGTGCAAAATTGACACTTTTGAGCTTTAAGTCATGTTATAATGTTACGTCATCAAAAACATGCCTAGAGTTGTGTTTTGTTTCATTCACACATCTTTGATTAACTTTTTATTTTTAGTTTGTCTATAGCTCCAAAAATGCTCTGTTCCACCTTGTGATGTCATGTAGTGGTAGTTTTCAAGTTAACAGCTACATTTTACCTTTTGTTCAGTAGAGATTGGAAATTCCAAAAGATTCTAGTGAAGGTGTATGGAGTTTTAAAACACAGTGGAGTATTTCTTCTATTACCACATGACATCACAATGTGGAACTGAGTGGTTTCTGTTTGAGAGAAAAACTCAGCCTAAATATGCAGAGTTTGTGTGTTAAATGTGTGAATAAAACCAAACCCCAGGCATGTTTTTGATGAGGAAACAACATAACAGATCAGGAAATAGAGCAAAATGAGCCCTTTAAAAAATTCTGTGCATTTCTGAACATATAGCTGTTACTATTCCTTAAACAACTGCACTCCACACAGTTTGATAATTGCTCCCTCTCAAGTCGCAATATGAATTTGATTGCCACATATTGTGCTGCCCTGTATTTACCGAAACTTAAATGTTACCACCTACCAAGTATTGTTCTGAATTGTGACTGCTGGATTGAATGAATGAAGTCAAACTGAGAAAAAAACTGCCTTCTTACCACTTCCCTTCTTACTTATTCATTAGAGGTGTTATTTTAAACCTGCCCATCCCTTCCACGCCTATATTAAAATCACACTGCAGTCAGTGCACAGGACTTGTCTATTATTACCACCTGTACCTGCATTCGTCTGTGGAACCATCTCTTTGACAAGCAACTGTGTATCTTCCACTCCGGGGCCTCAGGGGGAATCTCACCTATCTATTATACATGGACCCAACCACACAAACAAACACACACACATACACACACACTCTCACTCCTATGGGTAATTTTCTGTTTCTCCAATGACCCTACTGTATTCTCTCCTATTCATTCGTCTGTGAGAGGAAGTACTGTGCTAGTTTCAGTGTGTAGGAGTGCTCGAGCTGGATGTGTCAGAGGCAAGCGCCATGCAGCAGAGTCTGAATCAAACCAAGCATGGAGACAATACGGCAGAACTGGTGAATTAACCAAACATCGCACAGTTCCACTTAGACTTTGCAACGCTTCGTATACACAGATCTGAACTTGTTGCTACTCCTCATTCCCTTTAGTTAATAATGGTTTTGTCATGTCTCCATGGTAACTTGGATTTTACAAAACAGAAAAGAAACCAGCATGAACTCAGCATAATCGGAAACAAATTTGTACTTCTGGTTACACAAGTTATTTTTTTTATGAAATTTTGACTCAAAATTTTTTTTTTCTTGTTGTATTACTGTTATATTCATGGGTTTCTGAAGGATTAGAAAATTAGGACCTTTATCTTTTGAGATTTGTGATTAAAAACAAAATATATATCTGTTAAATGGGGAAAAGTTCTGAATTTTGCATATTAGAGTACTGATAAGTTGAAATCCAGAAATACCTGAGGCATGTGACATAAAGAGTATTATATATTTTTAGTTTTATAAGTACTACAGTGGTCCCTCATTTATTGCTGGGGTTACATTCTAAAAATAACCCGCAATAGGTGAAATCTGTGAAGTAGTCATCTTTATATATACTTTTACAATTATTATATCTGTTTTAAGGCTGTGGACTCACCAAACACTTTATACACTTTTCTCAGACAGGACAGTTAAGCCTTTTTGTATCCGTCTTAAAATGTATTGCTGCTGTCATCCTTTTGTTATTTTCGTCCTGGAGCCCTACAGCGCAGAGTCCTACACAGGTCCATTTTTGCAGACCCACACCCACGCAGTACAGTGTCACACCTGACCGACTCAGCTCCGCACCTCACTGAGGCGCGGCCATAGCCTGATCGCGCTTCGCGCTTCCGTGTTCTCTCTCTTAAGTCCAAGATTAGTCCTAGTTTAGACCTGGTTTCTTTCTGGTGTAGTTCTGGTGTAGTTCTGGTGTAGTCCTGGTTTAGACCTGGTTTAGTCTTGGTTTACTCCTGATTTACTCCTGGTTTAGTTCTGATGTAGTAACATTAAAACCCACCCGTTTCAGCAACTATTTGCTCCTTCTTGTGCAGGGCTCTGCCACAGCCACGTAACTTCTACCTTCCTTCAGTGTGTCCAGAAGTCCAACTTTTTTCTGTGATGGTTTGCATCTTCCTCTGCCTTTTGGGCGTGACCACAGGAGCCTTTGTCGGTGTAGAACGTTTTGTCGACATTGCTGGTTTTGTCGGGGAGAAAACTTGCAAACATATAGCACTTCAGAATCACACTGCTAGAGAGTGAACATTTATGTAAATTTGTATTCAATTATTTGGCTTGTTAATCTCTTAAACGTTAAACAGAGAATAGCGTCATAGGGGCCCTTTAAATGCTTCACAATAAAAAAAAAACGAAAATCGCTTACACTGCATCAAAAGTGATTCTGTGAGCTAAACCTGAGCCCATTAACCAGAATTTTGCCGGCTCACACCTTGTACTGTACTGTGTCTATACTTTAGTCTCTGTATACTGTGAAAGGAAGGACATCTGGTAAAAAAAACAAAACTGTTAAAGTCAAAAGATCAAAATAAATCCCTTTAGGAGGAACAAAATGGAATTGAAGTGAATTGTTAACAGCCTGTAGCAGTGTACAGTCTGATAGTGTAATAACAATACAGTCACCCATCGTCCTCTGCAGGTTGACAGCCCTCCTGACCCCCTTTAATGAAACTTTTATGACTATTGCCTCGTGTCACTCGGCGGATCGCTTCAAACCCTCCTATGCCACCTTTACCCATTGTGCCTTGCCTCTCTGTATAAACCCTCCCATGCATTGTGTTACCAAATTCTCCCTTCAGAACAACCAAAGGTGCACTTTTTCTCCGATGTAGGCCTATTAAAATTCCTGTGTAGATTCCTTTAGCGTATTAGCTAGTGGAGAAGCTACTTGACACCCTCTGGCCCCGGGCTGCAGGTTAAACACGTGGGAAGCACTCCAAACACACAAAATTCCTGGTTTAATGCGTTACCAACGGCAATGCATTTGCTAACAGGCTACAGTATACAGATAACTGTACGCTACTGTGGTATGGGTGTCAGTCTCTAATCACGTTTGAGTTCCTGATGTTGCATAGAGGTTTCATGGTTCAGTTCAACGGAGATGCCTTTCCCATGGATATAGTGTATCATCTGTCATATTAGTATCAGATAAGTGAAACCTGCAGGATAGCAACATCTGATATTGTCTAAACTGCAAAGTATGGCTAGACTTTCAAGCTCTAACTAGCACAGATGCCCTATTTAAGATACAGTATCTTACCATATCGCTATTTTTGACACGTGAGAGCAGGTAATTGGTTTGATCTAGATTGTACAACATGGTGACATTTCCCCATCAGCTATTGATTTTAACATTGCTATTTCTGTTTACATCAGTATATAGCAAACTATTGTATGTCTATCATGCAGAATTCGGCAGTATCGCATCGTTTTGGTATAAATGGAAAGAAAATTTGCTACTCACTAATGCGATGTGCAGCTTTCCATAGGAGGGGCCGACAGCTGCACGACTCTTTGTTGTGATGGTGTTTACCGCAACGCCAGCTCTTGTTTCTTTATTGAGTCATTTTAGATTAATATTGCAATTTAAAATTTCCAAACACCAGCAGAATAGGTTTTCTTTAAAACTCGAATATGTCTTCATGGTTATACAATTACATTGTTCCACAGTATGACATTCAACTCAACTATTTAACATTAGGGGTGTAACGATGTACAAGTCTCACAATACGATATCGTCACGGTATTATTGCAGTATCGTGGGAAAGCTCACGATATGGTGGGGAGGGTCACGATTAGGGATGTAACAATATCCAAATCTCTCTGTACAATATTTATTGCAATAAAGTAGTGTTAACATGCTACTTTTTTACCTTAAAATGCCTTGACAAGACTTACTCCAAAGAACTAAGACTTAAAAGTGCTTAGAACTGTTATTTCTTCTTGTAGTCTGCACTGAAATGGAGCAAAGGATCGTGGTCTATGTAGTTCCCTCTGTGTTTTTTTTTTTTTAAGATATTGCTGCACCATAACTCTTAATTTAAGCAAAAAGACTTGTAATTCGATATATTGTGATGGTCCACGATATTATTGTGAGAACTTTGACGATATCACGATATTTCGGTTACTGTTACATCCCTATTTAACATTGCTTAAAAATTCCTTGATAAGCATGTATCCTCCACCAGAAAAGTGCATCTTTAAGGGGATATTCTGAAAGCACTTCAATAAATTATAATGTAGCTTGGGAAGGAAAACAGAGAGAAATGGCTAAATATATTACTGTCATAATAATAATATTACTGAAAATAAAATGCATATGTAATTGTTCTCCTTTAAGTTACAAAACATTTTAAATTCAGTGGTGTAGTTTAGTTGTCGGACATACTCTGTGCCCCAAAAATGATCCATTAAATGATAGATCAATTAACCCTTCTTGATCTGCTCGTATATAACACATTACATATGCAATGACTATACAAACAGTGTGGTTGAACTTTGACTTGCAAGTACTTTTGTTAGCATTTTTATAGCTTTTCTCCTCTTTTTTTCAGAAGTGATTCCCGGGCCCCAGAAGGTTACCATTACACACTCGGTTGGTGGTCCATCACAGATAACAATAATCCCAAACACACTTAAGAAGAATCCACAGACACATCTACACGTCAACAACCTTTTCACTCTCTGGAAATTGCGTCGCGAGTTAGCATGGCCGTCACGTAGCAGCACGATTCTGACCCGCCAACTGCTTTTGTTGTTTAAGTCAGTGTTTATTTGTGCTGTTGAACTTGGCAATGCAAAGTGGAACTGACAAAATGAAGGCTCAATTTCCCCAACTTTTCTGCTGGGGCTTCCTCTGGAACCTGTCAGGAGGGTTGAGCCAAAGTAAAGCTGGCAGCTCCGACGTGCCCATCTTTAAGACTCATGCTCTCGCAACTTGATACTTTAAAGGCGCTCTACCTTATTTTTACCCTCTTTAAAAACGTGAAAAATAGAACTAGCTCATTTTGAACTGTTTGCAGTGGTCCAATGTCCCTACTCTGAGCATCCTAATTACTAGTGTTTCCTGTGATGAGTTTATAAGTGCCTTTTAAAACTCTGAGACCAAAGCGAAGAGGAAAAGTTAACAATAATTAGCATGCTACAGCGCATTTCCTGATGATCAGACAGTATAACTTTATAATTAGATGCAGACAGAACACAGCGGTCTTATCTTTACCCCGAGCTGCTTATACACCAAATCTTCCCTAAACCACATACTCTTAATAACAGATTCACTGTTAATCTCTCTATTAAAAAGACCCACGTATATCCTTGACTAGCAGAAGGACAGAATCTCAATCGTAATTCAAATTAACTGCAGTGCACCATTGACAACACCAACATTTTAAAATAACTCTTTCCTGTTAATATTGTTAATTCTCAAGGTCTTCTTTTTAGACTCTTTCATCCCATCTTTAAACTATTCTGGTTTCTAGAATACATTTAGTTTTGTTTTGATAAAACCTAGAATATCACTACATGGAGTAATCAGTTGAAGGTTAAATGCATGACTATCGTTCCTTTACTAAACAGGGGGTATTATGCAAAATATATATGTATACTTTTAGCTTTCTACTAGATCGTATCGTTCACCATCACAATATATCAAATTACAAGTCTCTCTCTCTTAAATGAAGAGTTACGGTGCAGCAATAGCTAAAAACAAGACAGAGGGAACTACATAGACCATGATCCTTTGCTCCATTTCAGTATAGACAATAACAGATAATAGAAAAACACTTCTAAGCACTTTGAAGTCATAGTTTTTTGGATTAAGTCAAGGCATTTTAAGATGAAAAGTAGCTTATTCACAGTTTTGCTAGACTCCACAAAATATCGCAATAAATATCGTACCGCGAGACGTATATTGTGAAAATATTGTACTGAGAGATTTGGATATTGTTACATTCCTAATCGTGAGCCTCCCCACCATATTGTGAGCTTTCCCACGATATCGCAATAAATATCGTACCGTTAGGTTCATACCGTGACGATATCGTATCGTGAGACTTGGATATTGTTACACCCCTACTTTCTACGCATTCGAATGTTGTTCCCTCATCAAAAACATGCCTGAAGAGGTTTTAGATGTCGTACATGCATGTTTGAGTAATTTAGTGATCTCTCCCAGGGCCTATTCAAACCACCCTTACAGTTAAGAGCAATATCCTGTCCAATGCTCAGGCCACAATATATTATGTGGTAGCAGTTAATACCCTATAGAAGTAAAATACTACCTTAAATTTTTTTTTTTTAATGATTTTCTCATTTCAACCCATTATAAAATTTACCAAATATTATTGTTGTCTAGGTCGTTTTGCTTCCACATTTTCTTAGTCTAGCTGTGCCTTGGGTGTGCACCTATTTTTAAACTGTACTGATTTGTGCATGTTCCACCCTCGCGACCCGGTGGGAAGCCTAATAAACATACTTACAAGGTTTCATAATCGGATAAACTCCAAAGTGCTTTAATTACCAGCCTCCTCTGGCAACGAAACAAGGTAAGCTCCAATTATTAGTACAAAAAAAAGGTCTCCTCGTACGCTTGTCCTGGCCAAACGGTGTCGGAATGATACATGCACATAAACTCATATCGCAGATTAAATAAATATCCAATCTGTGTTTCATTTGAAGAGCTAAGATCCGAAACAGTGCTTTGAGGATGACGCTAGTGCAATTCCAAGTCAAATCCCAGGTGTTGTGTCCCTGTAGAAATTCCAACACCTTTTTTTGAAAAATTTTTTGAGCAAAGATTTGGCTGGTAGGTTTTGCCATGTGCAAATTGATGCCAAGATCCTGTTTCTAAACCAAGCATCCAAATTAAAAGAAGTGGAATACAAATGTGTTAAAAGTTGCATTATACAACCAATTCTTCACTTTTGTAATAATAGAGGAGAGGATTAATCGGAAGTAGTGATTGCAGCCCTAAAAATTTGAATCTGAACTCTGGTATTTTATAAGTAAGTAAGTTATAAGTTAAGTCTGTTATAATATTATTTCCTCATCAAAAACATACCTGGAGTCGTTTTGTTTCATTCAGATGTTTAAGACACAAACCCTACTTATATAGTATATAGTATAGTTCACTCTGTTCAACCTTGTGATTTCATGTGGTAATACAGAAAGTGCTCCACTGTGTTTTAAAACTCCACACACCTTCATTAGAATCATTTGGACTATTTCATCCTAGGAATTTCCAATCTCTACGGAACTAAAGGTAAAAGTAGGTAAAAGTAGTGGTTGGTAACATGAAAACTTGAGCTTTGGAGATGTAGACAGACTAATAATAAAGGATTACTCAAACAAAATGCAACTGTAGCTATGTTTTTGAGGAGGTAACAACATTATTAGCCAGGCTGGTGCCACCTAGTGCCTCCACTCAATTTAATTTCTCTCCAGCAACTATGTCAGGAATCAGAATACAAGACAGTTCGCAAAAACCCCGGAAGTGCAAGTTCAGGCACCAGCCAATCAGTGAAGAGCCATATATTCAGTGTTGTCGACGATTCCCGAGATCGAGGATTTAATGCCGGAGTAAAGAGAATGTTTGGTGAATTTCATCAAGGGGAAAGACGTTATTACCTTTCTGGGAAAAGCTTAATATACCAGTTAACCCCGTTAGCGGCGCATTACGTACGTCATGACCAAATAGCAGCGATTGGTTAATTGATAAAAAGTACCCACCTACCGCCGCGTGAACGAATTCTGACACTTCGAGATCAGATGGTTTCTACGAAGTGAAAACGGCTTATGTATCAGGCTACAACATTATACCATCCATTCCAAGTCAATTTTGTGTAATATAGGATCTTTAAATCCCACATAGAAAGATTTGCCATTAACAAATCTTCCAATCAAATTTAGTAGACCTACTTACTAAGACATGGTATAAGTATTGGATATAAGAAATTGTCCCATAAGAAAATACTGTACATTCATGCCAAATATTACAATAACAATTTAATCTAAGCTATTTTACTGTGGCCAGTAGAATAAACATAAAAAGTAATACCTAATACCTAAAGATATTCAAGATTTGAGCTTTCAAGATGGACGACAATCAAAGCCCCATGATGACATAATTTTGGCCGTAACTCAAGAATTTTTGCTCCATTAACTGGTGCTAAATGCCACACAGTTTTATGAAAACCTGATGACATTTTATCTGAAAAATGAAATGCCACTGAAGTAATGTGATGCGTAAAATCAACAGTGTTATGAATCTGACACACGACCTTCTAAAGTGCCCGTATACTGCGTGCTGTTTGTATTTTTGATCTTTCACTTGCTGAACCCTCTGAGATCTGAGAAGAAAGATTACATAGACATTTAATTATTGTGAAACTTGATTATTTAAAAGTAGCAGATAACTAACTTAAAATGTACTATGTTAATGCAGACTTATTGTGCAAAACTATAGTTGTTTCTCCTCACCATTTACTCACCCGAAGTTGTATTTGGAGTGATTTATTTTTTAGTGATTTGTGTGAGAAATCTTTAATCACATATTGCACACACCCTCTGTTCTTTACTTGGTTTGTTCTTTTTATTTTCTTGATTTACTTCAGCAGCACTTAGTTTTTTTTATTAAGTCATTTTAGATGAGTAGATTGCAGTTTAAAAAGTACAAATGATAACGTAATGATCCACCAGTGTCATAGCTGTGTAGCAGACACTATCACAGTAGATTTTCTTTAAAGGTGCACTATGTAACATCCCTGGTGGACGATCTGCCACCCCCTTCCTGACAAAGAAATAACATCTCCATGGTAACCAGTAAGTGTCCAGCCCACCACCAGAAAAGTTTTTGCACTTAAAGTTCTCTGTGGACATTCCTAATTGGCTGCTTATTGTATTACCTATGAGGAGAAAACATTGCAATATTTTCCCACTATATTTATTGGCTTGGTTTTGAATCGTACAAATAAGACTTAGGAAATAACAAAGAGTATGAATCACTAACACTGTGCGACTTGACTCTCAAAATGCAATTTGGTGTTTAGTGTCTGTAAAGCAATTTCTACAAAAGCTTCAAGTCTGGGCCACAAGAGGAAGGAAGAACTGCAATCATTCACTCATTTACTGGAGGGAAATCATTTAGTTTGTGTTATTAAAAGAGGAAAAAAGATGCGAGTAAACAAATGCTGTTATCGACAAGTATACGTGTGCTAAACAAAGCCTGAATGCAGCGCTCCAAACTAAACGAAATATTGGGGTACTTTTTTTTCCATTTATTTGAGCATTGCCTTGTCCCAGACCATATATATATTGTATAAGCAAGAGAAAAAAACAAGTCAGCTGTATACTGAATCTCATTATCAAGTGTTTTATTGTACTAGAATCAGGAAGTGTTTAACGTGATAATTGTTAGCATTACCGTGCACCGTTCCAATCTGACATTTAAGTGTTGTGAACAGCTCTTATAAACTCATTGCAGTGAATAATTAGGATGTTTAGAAGGCATGTGGTAAATGAGCAATAACTCTGGACCACTGCAAACCTTTTAAAATGAACTAGTTCTTTTTTCACATAAAAAAAAGAAAATCAGATACAGCAACTTTAACACACAATTTGATGTAGAAATAGAATGTAATTGAGACATACTTGACTTGAATCGATGTATTCACGCAACATTTTACATAATACTTAAGCTGGCAATAATGACTAAACCATGGTCAACTTATATGGAGGTGATCAAAACATAATTTGTAAGTTGTGTCCACTCATAGACTGTATAAAAGAAGTGGACTAAGCGAGTGTAATGTGACCAATAGCATTCAGAGCCGCTCAAATGAGGCTCGCGATGCTCACGGTTACAGTAGTCAGGCTCTGTTATGAATAGTTTTTCTTTTTACAGACAAAGTAGCAGAAAAAATTCAGTATCATGTAGAGCAGGTTAATACAAAAGACCAAATTTAAGACCAAAATTATGAGGCTTACTGTAGCAGTTACAGAGAGAGGGGTGACAATATTCTAATGTAAGTCAATTGGAGCCCGAGTCAGAAGGAGCTGGAACTTTCTATTTGTCACACAGCAACTAGCACGTTAGCTATGTCCACTCATATATACGGTCTATGTGTCCACTGCATCAATAAAATATATTCCTGTAAGCAAACAAACTTAAATATGATTTATAATATCAATTTCACCTCATCATTGTCATTTATTGAATTGATGCTGTATAACTGTAGTTGCTTAGGATGCAGAACACACACTTCTTCAGTGCTTTATGAAGATGTGAGTCTGGTTACCGTTGAATCCCCCTGATTTCAGATCGTCTGGACTACAAAACATTACGAATTTCTGCAGAATCAATGAGCAAAACACTAAAGTCCTTTGTTTCATAATGCTTGCTTCACTGGCTTTGTTTACCTGCACACCAAAATCTGATTATTATCTGATTTCTGGACCTTCAAGTTTTGTTAAATGACAAATCTGAAAAAAGTCTGCTGTGAGTAATCAAAGGGACCAGTCTTTAAACTATATAAAAAAAATATATAAAAAAATCTGATAATAATCTGATTTTGAGTGCGCATGTAACTGCAGCCACTGACAAAAACAGATGATTGTGCGATCATGTTCAGTCCTGGCTTGAGACCACACTGATTTGTCTGTATAAAAACAGAGGTCTGTCTGGATTTGCCAGGCTATATTATTATTCTAATCTTTTATACCCCAAACTAATTTCTCTGTTTACATTCACACACAAACCGATGATCCGATGATAGGTCTTTTTCCATTTGCCCATCCCCTTTACACATATACACCCGTATTAGATTCAACTCCTGAATAATGACCAATAACTGCAAATCCTGACCCCTGTTCTTCATTTATTTCCATAAGAGCCTATTCACGTCAGGAGGGAGATAAGCACTGCCTCTCGCTTTAATTTCTCCTTTTTCTGACCTGACCCTGTCAAACTTGAATGTCGGAGTCGCGTGGGTGGCACTGGGCTATGTTAATTCTACACTCCATGCAGATGATGCTATTATTATCCCCTTCGCAATGCCACGATCCATGCTTCCCTTATTCATCAAACCTCCTCCCCCCACGCGCGTTGCATCTGTCCGGGTATGGGGAATCGCACTCCAGCAGATCCCCCCCTCCCACCCCACCACTTTTTCAGCCAAGAGGACAAGCGCACAATGACGAGACCCCGGTTAGAGACGCATCAGTGCCCAGGAAGTATTTGCCTCCTTCAAGTTCACCACCTCTCATCAAACATTTGCCCAAGAAAAGACTATTCTCTATCAGGCGGGCTTTTCTTCCCAGCAACATCTGGCAGTTTGAAATTCCTTCCTTCCTTCAGTGGAGCCCACTAATGCTCATGCCGTTGTTAATAATTGATGTAAACATAGCTCAGGTTGGATGGACGGATCTATATGCAAATACGTTGAATGTAATGCTGACTTAACTTGTCAATCTTGATGATGTAATGGTTTTCATATTTAAGAGGATTATGCAAGAAAGAGAAATGGAGACATACATATTTTATTGCAAACCTTTTTCGCTAGATGCCATTCCTTGCATAATAACTGTCGAGTGTGGCCGCTGGTGGGTGGGTGTCTGGTCCACGTTGGCTCTTTGATTTGAACTGTTCTGTTCGGTTGCATCAGTAACCCCAAAAAATGTTATATTGATGATTTATGTCAAAACAGTTAACGATATACTGAACATAACCTGTAGAAACTTCAGTAGATGTGTATCACTTATGTTTTAAAAAAATGCATATGAAACCATTGCTGTCTTGTCTTCGAGCTAAAAAGACTTACAGCCAAGAGTTACTTAAAGAGACACTCCAGAATTTTGGACATAGGACGTCATTTCCTAGTGAGCCAGAGTGTTGGAGACGTGTGGAGACACTTTTTAAAATATTCCATCCAGTCCTTGTATTTGCAGAGGTCACTGGTGCTAGGCTAGTGCATGTCAATGGCCATAGTTATCCAGCCACTAAAAACAGTCTTATCCACTCCACAAAACACCCGAAACAAATCTGTAATTACACCAGACTGTCGATGTAAATGTCTGTGCTGATAATATAATTTTAGAAGTAAAACCAACCTTTGCATTTGAAGGATTTATTTCTGAGCAGCAGCAGCAGTGAGTTGTACTTCCTGATAGAAATCTTGGCAGCGGCGGACTGATATATGAGAAAATAGTCCTTCAACATGCAACGATTCATGCGATGCAAGGTTAGTCTTATTTCAAACGTTATTCTATCAACACAGACATTCACATCGACAGACTGGTGTAATAATAGATTTGCTTCGGGTGTTTTGTGGAGTGGGTAAGACTGTTTTTAGTGCCAGGATAACTATGGCCATTGACATGCACTAGCCTAGCACCAGCGACCTCTGCAAATATAAGGACTGGATCGAATATTTAAAAAAGTGTCTCCACACTTCTCCAACACTCTGGCTCACTACAAAATGAGGTGCTATGTCCAAAATTCCGAACTGTTCGTTTAAAGGACACATATTACACTTTTTTCTGATCCATGTTATAGTGTTGCTTCCTCGTCAAAAACATACCTGGAGTTGCGTTTTGTTTCATTCACGCTTTTATCTCACAAACCCTGCATATTTCTTTTTTCTCTCATACAGGAAATAGTCTGTTCCACCTTGTGATGTCATATGGTAATACAGGATGTGCTCCACTAAGATTTAAACTCCACAACCCTTCTCTAGAATCATTTTGATAATTTCAGCCCTGGAATTTCCAGTAAAGACTAGAACAAAAGGTAAAAGTTAGTGTTTAGCCTGAAAACTACTGCTTCATGACATCACAAGGTGGAACAGAGCATTTTGAGCTTTGGAGATGTAAACAGACAATAAAGGGTGAATGAAACAAAACACAACTCCAGGTATGATTTTGATGATGTAATGGCATTATAACATGTCTTAAAGCTCAAAAGAATAAATTTTATGTAATATGGGACCTTTAATTATGCAACAAAAGCTTGCAAATTTAAGTACATAAAAAGTATTTGTGTATCCATTTGTATTTATGGGTTTCAGCTTCCAGTTCTATGCTACATTTTGAAGAATGTTCAAAAGACATAACTTTTTGCTTTAAATTGTTTGTTTCTTTTTCATTACTATTAAAACCCATGAACAAAATTTGGTATTCAGCACAGACTTTGGCTCCCATGTCTCCAGATGACTCTCAGGTTGATGGGCACCTCTGAACAGCAGTGGGGCGGTGGTGCGGTGCAGGAGGTCAGTATCAGGGGGGAGAGGCCTGTTTAATGCTCTAGCAGGCAGGAGGGGATCCACAAAGGCGGCCGGGCCCATTCAAAAGAGCACAAGCAGGCTCGTCCCACATACCAGGCATTCCACAGCGCTGTGTAAAGGTTTGAGCCAGAGGGCCTTTCTCACGAGGGCCACCTTAAACACACACACACAAAGCCCAGGCCCTCCGTTTGAAGCCCACCAACCGGCACTGATGCTGTTTCAACTCCCAGCACAGCGCAGGCATACAGTGGAGCACGGGCACTCGAGTGAGGCAGCGTGTAGTGGGTGGTTCTGTGTACCCATGTACTTAGAGGAGTGAAGTGAAGTCGGGTAATCCAAATCCGCTATCTGGCCAAAGGTTTAGAGATGAGAGATTAAAAGATTCTGTGATTTATTGTCACTATAAATGTTGCAATCGTAGAATTTCTTTTACATTTTATAATTTGAGCACACCCCTTTTTGATGTCCTTCTGGTCACAATCAGCCATATAAAAAACTTAAAACTAGAGAAGGAAGAAGATAAAACATTTCAGCAAGATAAAGCTTGCACAAATACGCCAGGCACAGTCCAGGAGGAATTAATGTTGTCCTAACCCTGACATACCCTTTAGTGGTGATTTACTTGATAAGATACTTGTTTTACCCCAAAGCAATTTGATAATGTTAAATGCTAAAAATATATGTAAGCTTTGGATCCACTAGATTTGGTTTGCTATTTTGTGCCATATAATTCAAAATGTTGATATGCTGAAGTCTTGTCTGATTGATAACACTTATAAAATGTATATATTTGTGAACATTTGCCTCCAGACATCATCGAGAACAAAATGTTCTTGTGCTATATGTCAAGTACAGCAGCAGGTTTGCTTCTCTATAGGTGGTGATAAACAGTTTGTGTAAACAGTTATTAAATGGGCAGGTGCGCAGAGCCATTAGTGACTACAGTGAAATGCAAATATTAGTCAGTGTGCAGAGAAAGAGCAGGTGCTGCATACCCAAGCATGGCTATAATGGAGAGGGTCTTATATGGTTATATGGATGAAATGAAGAGATATTTAATGCATTGACATTATGCCCATCTTATGTTCTTGTACATTTTTTCTGTCAATCATTTCTTTTCTATAGTTTGTAGAAAATGGATTTTCAACAAATACAAACCGTACATTTGCAACAGCCGGAATGTGTGCTCTACTGCAGAGTCCAAGGGGCATTTTAGGTAGCCTAGTTGGACATTAAAGCAGGTGTGAAAATTAAAGTGTGCAAACTCTGCTGTGCTAACATTGTTGATAAGGCTGTGCTGCAGTCTGAATCAGCTCACCTGGCTCAGGTTTGACTCCTGCTAATATAGAACATCATTTTTCACCTTGGGATGGTCTAAATGAAGCTGGATTTGTTAATACAGACAGTTTTACAGACAGTTAAATATCATCCAGTCTTACACTCTCTATACAATATATATACACAAACGTGTGTAGTCATGATCAAATGATAGATTAGCCTACTATTTGAATTTCATATTGTATAGAACACGTACGTGTTGTCATGTAACAGGATATTGGTCATAATGTTCTAAACTCTTGCATTCGTATGGCTCACTGCAGCTGTGGTGCGGACTCAGGACGTGTTGTTCTGAATTGCAACAAGTGGGGCTCCACCTTACGATGCGATAAAAAAGCAAAGGGTACCCCCACCCTTTAGGCGCGTGTGCGCGTGTACGTGCCCCGGTAGCTCTCGGAGGATGCTCTCGGAGGATGCGCTGCGCTCCTCTCCGGACTGCACCATCGCTGCCTCCTCCAGCAGGGACTTGTAATCCGATGCCTCTAGTCGTGCAGCTCTGACGCTTTGGCCGCACTCCTCCCCTTTCCTCTGCTGCCTGCGAGTGTCACCCTCTCCCTCATCTGCTCACTCACTGTGAGTCGAGGCGGTGCACACGCCTCTGGGACCGTCGCAGCAGCATTGTTCACTGAAGGAGCAAGCCACCGCGGAACTACTGCCTACTTTCATTTTCCTTATGTCTTCACCGGGGGATTGTACCGCATGCACGCCAGTCCGCTAAAGTGCCCGAGCATGTTCACATCGGAGGCGGTTTCGGATCTACCTGAGAGTCCACTGCCCTCGTCTCTACTCTGCCACTGCGCGCTCCCCTGCCTCCTCCACACCGCTCCGGACTTCACCGTTTACCACTGAGGAGAGAAGGGAGACGCACCGGGATACAAGCATGGGGTTCTACGGCACTTTAAAGATGATTTTCTACAAAGTGAGTACAGCATCGTCGCCTGCTGTCCGTGTACGAGTCACCTCCATCGTGTCATTATTTACCGTTTGACTCGCTGTGTCGCCCTCGTTATGTTTGACGCTCTCTCGGCACATCGTACGGCCACTGCGGAGGATGAGCCGCGGTGTTGCACGCCCCTAGAGACGCTCATTTAAATTGCCCGGACATTTCTCCTATAGTATTGGCGGGTTATAATATCACGACTCGCATTTGGCTGCGTTTCCTTCGCGTTAACTTCATCCTCATGTATTGCTTCCGTCGCTTTGAATGTATGAATATATTGCAGGTGTTTGAATAGTTACGCGATTAGAAGCTAAACAGATCGTGAATTAATTATCTATATAGAAATGCACGTAATCCCACGTCCACCCTGCTGTACATAGCTTCAAATCGTGCCAGGATTCTCCCTGCTTTGCACCTGCCCAATGTGGTCCTCCCTTTACGCATACTCTCGTGTGATGCATATAGCTATAGCAACATTATAGGTACTATTTTGGGCATCTTGGTACGCCTGTAATGCAAGCAGACAATACTGTTTCCCCATAATCTTTCAGGTTTATGTTTCTTTATTATAATGCTCGGTTACAGCAGTGGACCGTAGTTTTCGTGGCATGTTCTTAAGTGTCTGTTCTTCGGTGATGTGTGCAATGTGTGCGCTGCTGTAACGAGGGGAGCCTATTCCTGACATTGTGCACTAGCCTCAGGCTCCCAGAGCAGATAATGGGTCACTGTGTCAAGACTGCCGAGGTGCAATCACTGCCAGGATGTTGGGTGGGTGATGTGGAGTGGCACCCATGAAGAAAGATGCTCCCAGTTTGTTAGGTAGAGCGCAGAAGTATATTGCTGTGTGGTCTGTGTGTAGTTTATCAATTCGTTGTGATACTTGACCAAAAAAAAAAGTATGCTAAATGCCAGGGATTCTCAAATTGTCACGCGTAGGTTTCTTCAGGTAGAACTTTTGCTGTGACGAGTGAGTGAATTTTAACAAAGACAAAGTTGGCACCTTCATTTAGTCTTACAGCCATTTTGGGTAGGTTTAGTCCTGGTTCGGCACTGGTTTATTTAGACCTCGCTCTCTCAGATTTGTTTGCTGAAGACCAAAGATTAAAAAAAAATAATAAAAAAGCAATACCATATGATATGCTATAATATTTAAATTGAATTACCATTTTATACATGACATTTTTACTCATTCTACCAAGAATGTATAGCTCAAAATGTGTAATATACAATACCATACCAAGAAATGTATGTTATAAGACTATTTACTAGTCATAGTCGGCAAAGAAAGTCTCATTTTTCATTTTTATTCTTACAAATTTATTCTGTAATTGAGAGTTAAATAACAGCTGCATAACACATTTTGATCAGTTTAGTATTTTATTTTAGTAAGGAAATAAATGCTGTTTTCAATCTCTGCATGGGTATCTGTTAATATCGGGTTCGGCAGATACTTAAAGCTATAGTATCGAAATCGGCATCTGAACTGAAAAAGCTGGATCGTGCATAAAAACGTGAACGTGACATACTGTTGATCCAGCTAAAACTTCTAATCCGACCTTCTAGCCACAATTCCTGGACGAATTCCCACATACAAGTTCTTCCCCTTCCCAATTATCCGTTCCTAAATGCCCCCTTCACGGACGCTTCAGCTGCTCCCCGAGTGTGGACTGACAGGCCACGTCTGTTTCACGGCCGCTTGAAAAATGAGAAATATTTCGCAGCGGGAATGACTGATGGTGCAGGACCTAACCGCCGTCAAAAACCCGCCAACACATTACGTAAGAGCGATTGCCGTCTTTAAAATATCATTAGCTTCCTGTATCCATCTGTCGTATTCTTTTGGCATGGACGACAAGGAAGGAGCTCTGATTAGCTGTGATTTACAAACATCTCCGGTTACCTTTTCCCAGGCTGAAACATAAGTAGTCCACTATTCATTTTTTTGAGTTTGAGCTTGTACGCACACATTGAAAACCAGCAACCCCCCCCTTTCTCTCTCATTTCTTTTCACTTGCCACACACACCCAAACACAAGCGCACACCCAAACCACCTCTCCTTGGCTACTGAACTGCCTTTGCCGTGAGATCACCATCTTCAAGAACAAGTGCTATTGGCTTTGAGTGCAAGCATCTGAATAATATCTTATAAAAAACAAAAAACAAAAAAAAAAAAAAAAACTCCCTCCCTCCTCCTCCCTGCTTTCTACTGTGGCTAATCAAACAAGCTCCGTCAGTCACATAATTGGAGATAAGTGGAACAAGCTATGCGCAAACATGCCTAGCCGGTTGACGACAACAAAGTAGAAATACACGCAGCGTTTACTATGCACTATACAGCCCCGGTCCATTTTGCTTTAACACTTTGAACGTAAATCTGAGTTTGTTTTTTATGGCTGCTGTGTTGGTAGCCGCAGAAGCAAAGTGGTGAGAGAAAGATCACAAATCACAGGTCTTAGCACAGTTGAATATCCAGAGGGTGCCTACCTATTCTGGTGCATTGATGTGCTGCTAGTCATGTAAACAAGTCTGCACCCAATGCCTTTTGATCTTTGAACACTTTTAATGATCTGTGCGCGGGCTACAGTTGGATGTCTAGGCGTAGCAGCGGGAGAAATATGGTTATGAATTAATATTGATACTTCGCAGTGACATCATGCTGGGGGGGTTTATGTATCTCTGTTGGCGGAATGTTCAGCAGTTGCCATGGTGACGCAATGCACACATAAGCAAACACTGTCAGAAAAGTTTTAAGATCGTTTGAAAACTCAAGAGAAAATACAAAATGGATTTAAACTCATTTTCAGGAGTCTGTGTTCGATACGAGCGTTCATGGTCCTGTTAAGGTGTTTGATTTTCAACAAAAAGGTTGGGGAGACTCAAAAACTGCTAATGCTTTCTAAGTTTGTGACTAGAAAGTTTAACCGCACAGCGCACTTGTTCCAACCAAGTCAGTTTTTTCTGATCAGACTGTGGTAAAGTAAAGCTCAGATATAGATATAGCTTTGACTACTTCATGATTTTATATATTTTTTAAAATATATGTATAATGAGAGACACTTATTGATGCCATAAACAAACCACATCATTAATTACAGTCTGAAAGATCCCAATGCCTCTTGTACAGGAATATCAATCCTTTTTCTCCAGTGAGCTACCTTTACAAAACAAAAATGAAAGAGAGCAACCAATTTCAGCAGTCGCGAAGAAATTGAGTAAATATAAAAGCCACAGTGAGCCTTAGATGGGGAACAGATGCTTATAAAACATAAACCATATTCCATTCATCGGTGCACCACGTTAGTAACCAAAAACATACATTTACAATGGTAATTAATCAAATTGCACTTATCCGTAATACACAGAATTCAGAAATCCCTTGGTGAGCTACTTGGAACGGGGTGAAGAGCTACTGGTAGTTCTCAGGCTACTCTAGTATGTGACCAGCTTTAGAAAAATCACACTTTCTGAATGATATAGTATAATTACAGTAGCCGTAGTCTAAACAGAATTTAAATAACCTAATAAAATGCTCCTTCTCATACAATCATGATTATTATAGATTGACTTCTTATATTTTATGACCTGAATAACCAGTAATAATTTTTGAATTACCAACTTTCTGAGTACTGAAAAACTTGGATAGGCAAAAAGCATAATAGTGTGGTTGGGTTTTTGCGTCATATTTTAAAATAGAAGCTAGTTTAGGCTACTGAAACCATTTTGCTTTGGTACTACTAAATTTTTTTTTTCTAACTGTCAACCTGCTCGGGCCAATTTTTACCATTTTAAGATTTAGTATTTTCACTTATGAAAGATGTAAGACAGTCTATTATCCAAAATCAATGTATATTCGTAATTTCTACTATATAAAACGCTTATACAGCATTTAACCCTAACCCTTTCATTGCTAACGTACTCATGGAAAATTGCTGATGGCTTGCTACAACATGTTGCGATATAGGTCCTACCATGTGCTATTTCGAAACCAAGCTGTGCCCCCGAGGCTGAAATCACCAGGCACCAACGCACAAAACTGCCAGTTAAACCAAATTATAGTGATAAACAAAAACACATCTTGACGGAGACGTATAATCATGGCGGAGTGAAGCGGGTACAGTTAGCTTGCCATGCTATAATAACATTCTTTATAATGCATCTGGTCGCCGCTCGGATAAGATGTGTCTCATAAGAGCACCTTTTTGTTACAGGTTTAGTCTTGTCATTTTACCAACTGTAGACTTTGTGTTGACTGACGCGTTAAAGAATATCCGGAGCGAAGGATGACTCATGGCATCTAGTTGATACCCACAGAAGCCCAGACTGGACAAAAAAGAGTGGCTGCGCGCTATCTGGGTGAACCGGTCTGTCTGCGTTTAACAAGTGGTCAAGAGCTTAATCTCCAAAGCCATGTTTCACGTTTCTCTGCATCGTGATCTTGACTCGAGGGCTTTAGTAGAGGTTTCCGGTGTTTTAAATCTAAATGCAGTAATGGATATGTAAGAAAGAACTCATACGCAAACTGTGTTTTTAAGTTGGGCTCAAACTGTCACTGAGGAGAAATTTCTAGAGAATAAATCGCGTGAGTGAAGTTTGAATTGAGTTGATTTGTAGAAGGTTTTATTTGCATTTTCATTTTTTTGTACTTGTTCACCCAGCAATTCCAGTTGACTTTTATAACCCAATCAATGATCCAGGAACAATGCCAAAATGCCAGCCAACTTAATTTGGGAGCTATTTTGAGAACTCTTAACAGCAATGAAAAGTCTCTCATAAAGCCTGACCCATTTTCAATTATGAATATGAGACTGATGATTGATGCGTTTTGAATGAGGAGTGGCTACATAAAGAGAATTCCACCGTCAAATTGTTATTCTTTTATTTTGGTAAATCAGAATTCAATTTTATGAAAGAAGTAAAGTTTAGGAGACAGTAAGTTGCCTGTTAGCCTGATTCATCAGTTTTGACTTTGTTCCACTTAGTATAAACCGTCTGACCTGACCTCACAGCCTTAGATTAGATTTTGTTTGCTCGATGGTGGGTACTTTTTATAATTTAACCAATCGCTGCTATTTGGTCGTGACATATGTAATGCGCCGCTAACAGGGCTAACTGGTATATTAAGATTTTCCCAAATCCCGTAGGAAGAAGGGCAATAATGTCTTTCCCCTTGATGAAATTCATAAAACATACTCTTTGTTGCGACTTTAAATCCTCAATCTCGGGAATCGTTGCCAACACAGAATATATGGCTCTTCGCTGATTGGCTGGTGCTCGAACTTGCACTTCTGGGGTTTTTGCGAACCGTCTATTGTATTTTGATTCCTGACCTAGTCGCTGGAGAGAAATGAAATTGAGCGGAGGTACTAAGTGGTGCCAGTTGCCTGTATGATTCCATTGAACATTTTCTTTTCAAATATAAGTGTTCATGCTATAATGTGGAAGAATATAGCCAAAGCAACAACATTTCCATGGAAACAAGCAGGAGGAGGCCCTTCTCCTGGCTAAATAAGAGTCAGATATGTGGAGATGCAAGCCTGCTCAGAGAAATGACACATGTTTTTCTGCGTTTTCCAGTAGAAAAAGAGTAGACAATTTATCTCTACTAGCAAACCATCTCTCATACGTATACCATTAACAATGAAATCCAATAATTGTACTACTTTTGTGCATATACACGGTCCCATCGTTGAAGCATATTTGTCAAACACAAGCCAGCCTGTGACACTGTATACATTTTGGGCCTCTGTAGGGAGATGAGAGCTGGTGATGGCTTGCATGTGTGGCAGGAAGCGTTGCCAGAGCGCGAGAGAGAGTGGCAGTCATGGGACGGACTAAATTGGCTTGCCCGGCCCGTACACAGGCCCCTTTGTTTGCGCAGCAGGGTAGGTGGTAATAGGCCCTGGCTGCTTGTGTGCAGGTGAAAGAGAATGATAAACACCGACTTGCTTGGTTTGTTTTTCTTTTTCCAACTATCACCTAGAATCAAATTTCACTGCCAAAAAAGAGAAAAAAAATGGCTTCAGGTCTTTCGTTTTTTAGCTAGCTTTTATCGCCTCCAGTTATTATGTGGGCTCTTGCTGCTTGGTAATCACTGTTGTCACATGCCTCCAACATGGAAAGCAGTCCCCGGCATTACGATCCAATAAACATCTCGTCTATTCGTCTGAGGTTAGGTCCCCACCCTTCTCCGCTGTTATCAAACGTGTTGATAAATTGAAACTGTAGCCGGGGCATTAAAGTTTAATTTCCCATTTGCATTTCCTCACTTCATCGCAAGACTCCGAGTGCCTGTGCTGTTTTTAATACGCAGCAAATCAGGCGGAATGTTAACAGAGTCCGTCGTATGCTCAAGTGTTATGTTTTAGAAGAAATTAGCCTTTTGCCTTGGTGAATTGTAAGCCCCACTAAGCGTAAAATGTCGTAATGAGCCTTCTATTGAACACAGAGGTGACCCGGGCTTAACCTCTCTAAAAGTAGGTGTGAACAAAGCTATCCTGTTGAGACGTGCTTAGTTACAAATAATAATATTCCATTGTTACAAATGACTCACTAATCCAGATGCTATGCCTAGAAGCTGACTCGAAAACAGGAAAAAGCTGTTGTAGCATTCATTTATAAGACAATGAGAAATGATGAAGAACAGTTGGTGTCGTACTGAAGCAATTTAAAAAATTTTATTCATTTTATTTTTCCCCTCAAGGGTCTTGATAACAATAATCTGGGACCTCGTACTTTTGCAATCTATCAGACTTCTCCTGGTCGGGGTTTAAATAGTGCATAAATGAATGTATCCACTCTGATTATTTGACTTTTTTGTTATTGTGATATAGTCGATATTCAAATGTTGCTTCTCTTCAAAACAACAATTTGGTCATTCTTTTGTCTGTCAGGAGCAGCAGTAGCTCAGTTCCTCTTGACAGAAAACATCTTTGATACAGCAGGTTGGAGACTTCGGGTCCCACTGATACTGTTGTTGTGTGCTTGGGCAAGACGCTTAACCCACCCATCTCCAGTGGCTGTGTACACATGAATATCACAATAAATTATAATATTGAAACTACTTTATGCCACTGACAGAATAACAATAAAGGATAATCCCAGTAAAAAAAAAAAAATCTATCTATCTATCTAGATAGATAGATAGATATAGATATAGATATATAGATAGATAGATAGATAGATAGATAGATATATTTAAATACAGTATCATTGAAAGTCATAGCTACAACTAATAAATATAGAAGAAACCAATAATTAGTCCTAGAAACTACTCAATTTTCTACAGCTCAGATCTTACCGTATTACTTTAAAAAATGTAGAAACCTCCTCATTATTGCAAAGAAACAGTGCACACGAGAAATATTCAGCCTCAAATATATACTGAACGATAAGTAAATATAGTAATTATCATGACATGCCTATGGGTGAGCGGTTCCTTGATGTAAAGTGCTTTGAATGGTTTGAATGTAGAAAAGCATTATATAAATGTGACTATTTTACCAGTTTAATACATTTCGCCAATCTCTAGTCTAACATGCTCATATTTTTGCCTTACAGATGAAGAGGAAGTTGGACCATGGCCCCGAGGTCCGATCATTCCCTTCAGGAAAGAAACCCTGCAAAGGCACAGAATATCCAAGGTAAAAACACAGCACCACCACGACCACCCAATGCTTCAAAGTCCATCCACCTGCCTGTATTTGTTATTGTTCAAATTCTCACCCTGCTTTTGTTTATACTACCCTTCCCTCTTCACACCTCTTAAACAAACCAACTGTATATTCCAAGAAACCATACCGGCTATAATGCCATACGCGGCTTCAAACAGAATCCCCCTCAACAATATTCCACGAGCTCTCCACACAGCAGCCCCAGATGTTCCTCGGAGCATTCATATTTCATGGCACTGTGCACATATGTAGCATGTAGCCGCATTAAAATTCTCACTCTGCGCGGCCACTTGACTGTAAACGCTGCCGTGTAACTAGCCGGGCTCAGCTTCCTCCCCCATTAAATATAAATCAATAATGAAATGGACCCCCGGTTGCATATTTGCTGTGGGAGTATGAGATGGGATTTGTGCTGCGGCTGCCCTCACATCACAAGGGCAGATGGGCGGGCTTTGAAGTCCACCACGGCTTTATATACAGAGGGTCATTCAAAGGGAAGACTCCACTGGCATGATAATGGTAATCCTAGTGTCCTTTAGTTTTGACTTAAGAAATTTAATTAAATTGTGGGAATGCAAATGAAAATGTATATTCTAGCTCACAGAATATTTAATGATATTTTTAGACCTAACAAATATAAGATGTGTAATCTTATGTCCACTCTATTAAAGCTCTTAAAGTTGATATGAGAGCTCAGACTTAGCCAGGCTGACACCACCTAGTACCTCCGCTCAGTTTCATTTCTTTCCAGCAACTAGGTTAAAAATCAAAATACAATAGACGGTTCGCAAAAACCCCTGAAGTGCATGTTCGGGCACCAACCAGTCAGCGAAGAGCGTATATTAGTAAGTATATTTAGCATTGTCAACAATTTCTGAGGTCGAGGATTTAAAGTCGGAATAGCGAAAATTTGGTGAATTTTATCAAAGGGAAAGACGTTATTGTCCTTCTTCCTACGGGATTTGGGAAAAACTTAATATACCAGTTAGCCCCATTAGTGGCTCATTACATACGTGACTACCAAATAACAGCGATTAGTTAAATGATAAAAAGTACCCGCCTACCATCAAGCGAACGAAATCTAACACTGCGAGGTCAGTCGGTTTCTACAAAGTGAATCAGGCTAGGTTAGACTACTCATTTAACTAAAACATAGTTATCATTATATTTAACATTTCACCAAAAAATCTGGTTTCCTCTAGTTTTTTTTTTTTTTTTTTTTACTTTTGGAGAAATTTATAAATTTGCATGATTGGACGTGAGTAGTCAATAAGATATATGTGGAGTAATTTCATAACTGTTACCTAGCAACCCCAACATTAAAGACTCCTATTATACGGTATTTTCTGATCTATATTTTATGACCTATGTTATAATGTTGTTTCCTCATCAAAAACATACCTGTAGTTGGGTTTTCCATTTAGACATGTTTAACGCACAAACCCTGCATTTTTAGGCTGAGAAAACACTCTGTTCCACCTTGTGATGTCATGTGGAAATACAGTTTTTAAACATCACACACCTTCACTAGAATCATTTGGATAATTTCAGCTCTTGCTAATCTTTACTGAAAAAGGTAAAAGGTAGCTGTTAACTACCATTACATGACTTCAAAACACAAATCCGGGTATGCCTCTGAGGAGGTAAAACTATTTAAAAAACCGCTTTGTAGACAACATCTCAGCAGTCAATGTAACAGTAGTATGAATAACACCAATCAATCAATATATGACAGTCTGCTGTTGTAGGGTTTCATGAAATTGGATCATATGAAACATTGAATCATTGACTTGTCATGGATTCTCACTGTAAGCCGAATACAAATGATGAGGGCGCAGTGGAACTAATCCTAAATCCACCTTAATCAATAATTAAAGTGACCACTTAATGCCATTCTAATTCCACTGGACGTCAAAAGCTCTACAATAGCTATTTGCACAATGTAATGTGTCACGTGTTCCCTGAATAATACATGTTCTAATGTACTATGCTGTAGTTGGACTGGCCTATGCACACATGATAGAATTTAACAATTACTTTTCACATTTTTGAAAGACCTAATATGATTTCCAATGTTTAATTCAGTCTGTTTTGCATTCTGTTTGATAAACCTTACCACACAGTTGATATAGCACTTATCTTGACAGGGCTATTATTCAGTACATGCTAAATGGTACATATTTATCATGGGTACTTTTTCTTTGTACTAGGAGGGATATTTTGGTTATTTTTCTGTACTATGATTTGAGCTGTAGAGGGTTGAATAAATAACTTCTACGCCTCATTAAAGATACAAACTAAGTACTTATGCATTCTGTTATGTATTTATTGCAGCTCATATTTTTGAACAATATTGTACATTTAGAATCCATATTGGCGAATAATTCTGCTATATGGTTTGGTTTCAGTATTATCGTTTATTGTCTATATTTATTTTCATGCCACCCAAGTGTAAAATTATAGCCAATGGAACAACATTTCCATGGAAACAAGCTGGAGAAGGCCCTCCTCTCCATGCATGCCCCCTCAGTTTTTAAGTGCAATAAACTCAGTAGGCATTTATTTTAGTGTTTTTTGTTTTTTTTAAGTTTACATACTGAGAAGATATAAATACCAGGGCAAAGAGTAATAACAATATTTATTCCTCATTTCCAAAAATAAAATAAGGCAAAACTGATCCAAATGTGTTATGTGGCTGTTATTTATATGTCAAGCAGCTACAGAACAACTTTGTATAAAGGCAAATTCAAACATTAAGAGTCTTTCTGGGTCAGATACGACAATTATAAATAATCATATAACATCAGTTTATAGATCCAATCAGGATATTGTCTGACACAGATATTTCGAAGCTGATATCTGATAAAGCATTTTTTCAGTCGACGATTGTTGCATCTTTATTCATTTCCAAAGTCCTTAGCTCCAAAGCCATTCTAACATTTGCTTTTTGACCTATTAACCATTTCTGTCATTTTTTCTGTCTTGTAGCCCTGCAGGAATCGTCCCATGTCCGGCCACGCCAACCACCTTCGGCCACATCCGCACAGCCAACGGTCAGGGGCAGCAGAGACGGCGCATCACCTCCATCCAGCCACCCACGGGTCTGCAGGAATGGCTCCGAACGTTTCAGGTCAGCACCCAAACACCCGTCTCCCCTCGCTCCTGTTCCCCGGGCTCCCGTGGGTGCTCTCTTGGGCCTGAAGGAAAAACTCATCAAAAAGCAGATGTTGTACCCAATCAGTGTTCACTTAGTCTCTCAGATAATTGCCGCCTTGTTGTTTTGGCCCTCCACATTACCATAGGCAGTGTAGCGTGGAATTGCTATTAGCCATACCTGTTCGCACTGAGAGCAGAGTCATAGCTTCTGTTTGCTCAAGCTCTAGTGATGGCTTGTCATTTGAGTTAAATATGAATTTGGCCTTGGCTTGGGTCAGTTAACCTACAGAGAAAGTACACATTGAAATTTCAGTATACAGTCGTCCCTCGCTATATCGCGGTTCACCTTTCGCGGTCTCGCTGTTTCTGTTTTGCATTATTTTATTTTTTTTACACTGTATGAATGTGTATTGTGTTCCTCCCACTGTGTCCTGATTGACTAAGGGACTCCTGTCTTCTGTACAGTCCAGTAATGCGTTCAGCTGCCAAATTTACATAAATATTCGATCGCTAGTGATTCTGAAGTGCTGTATGTTTGCACGTTTTCTCCCCGACAAAACCCACATTGAGTGTGTATACATGCACATCAATAACCCGGTTATGATCGCGTTTTTTGAGTATCCCGGTTTCTTGATGGTGCATGTATATGCAGTAACCCGGTTTCATTATCCCGGTTATGGCAGTATCCCGGTTATTAGAAACCGGGTTACTGTATCTGGTTTATTCCGATAGTAACCGGGATACTTGTGGCATGTATACGCAGTACCCCGGTTACTGCAACATAAAGTTGAGTGCGCATGCGTCCAAAAGACACTTTCCAGTCTTTTCACCACAACAGTAGCGACATAAATAAATTGACCAACATGAATAAAGTGACCACACGAGTAAAATGACTGTCAAATTAAGAGCTGCGCTAAACCTGCACACATACAATCTGTACTCGTATGACCTGCACACGTGTGATCGCTGAAAAGCTAAAACATGAACTATCTCCTATACAACACACGCACAGAACAGACTTACCATCATTAGCGCCTCTTCTGTCACAAAAAGAACACAGTAACCCGAATACTGACATAACCGGGATATGGCTAATAACCGGGATATTGATGTGCATGTATACGCACTCACTACTGTCGACGAAACGTTCTGCACTGACAAAGGCTCATGCGGTCGCACCCAAAAGGCAGAGGAAGATGTAACCATTGCACAAAAAGTTGGACTTCTGGGTATGCTGAAGGAAGATAGAAGTTACGCAGAGTCTTGCACCGTGTCAGGTACCCGCATATAGTTGCTGAAACCAGGACTTAAGAGAGAGAACAGGGGTGTTAGCGTGAACAGGCAACGGCCTTAACTTCGTGAGGTGCGGAGCTGAGCCGTTCCTTTCTCCTGCAGTCACCTTCGAGTCTGTCTCGACAGTGAGTCCTGTTTCAGTTCTGGTTTACTCCTGTTTTAGTTCTAGTTCAGTCCTGGTTTAGTCCTCCTCTTCAGTCCTGGAATCAGTCATAGGTTAGTCCTGGTTTAGTCTTCGTTCAGTCTGTGGCATAGGCAGTGCAAAGGTTTGATATAATCTCGGGTTAACGGGTGCTTGCGGTACTATACTGCGTGGTCATTCAGTTTGTTACATAAAGAAAGAGGAAAATACAGGACGACAGCAGCGATAAGTTTTAAGAAGGATGCAAAAAGGCTTAACTGTCCTGTGTGAGAAAAGTGTATAAAGTGTTTGGTGAGGGGTTTTACAGCCTTAAAACAGAATAATTGTAAAATATAAAGTTTACTACTTCGTGGATTTCACCTGTCGCGAGTTATTTTTACAACGTAACCCTGGTGATAAACAAGGGACCAGTGTAGTATTTTTTTAAAGGGCCCATATTACGCCATTTTCTGATCTGTTATAATGTTTCCTCGTCACAAACATAACTGTGGTTGTTAGATGAAAAGAAGAGGTAGCGCGCTACAGTGGGTCATAAAAAAGTCAAAAGTAGCAGTAGAGGTACTCTACGGGGGTTAAACTTGAAATCTTAACAGAATGTAGCCCTTACTGAGAAATGTAAAGGTAGGCAAGGTACAAACCCGAGGCACACCGACTGAATTTATTAAAAATCCTTTACTACATGAAGGGACGCCAACCTGTTTCGACCAATAAGGCTTGAGTTGTGTTCTGTTCCATTCGCACATGTTTAAGACACAAACCCTGCATATTTAGGCTCTGTTCCAACTTGTGATCTGGGAAATTTGAGCGTTGGAGATATAGACAGACTAATAATGCAGGATTACTCAAAACATGTTAAAATGTTGAGGCTTAAACATGTCTTAATCCTCACAAGAATCAGTTTTGCGTAATGTAGGATGTTTGAAGTCATCCAGTCTATCAGATGTAAATAAGTTGACTTCTACTGCTTAAAATGAGCGGAATGTATCTGACATGATAAAAAGCTGTTCCATTTTATAAACACTAGCACTAGACTTTATGTAATCTTCAAATTAGCATAACTCTGCGAGCATAAACACATATTACATTAAGCACAATTTGGCATACAGCAATAAACTGAGAAGTTGAGATGAAAAAGACCGACATGAGTTAATATTGTCATCATAAACTCATGCATTCGTAAACTACTCTTAACTTTTGCGCACTTTCATCATGAGTTCACTTTAGCTCACATTTTTGGAGTGTTTCTGCCACTTTATTTCCATGTCCTGAAAAAAAGGAATGGAATGGAAAAAGACTCTTGTAAGCTAATATTATGCTAATGCTAAAGACATCATAAACTAGCATGATAACTAGCGGTGTGCAAAAATATTGAAATATCGATATATTTTTATTAATGTGGTGATACAGTATCAATATCATGGACTGCTGTATCGATATAGCGCCAAGAGTATTTTTTGGTATATTTAACTAAATTATTTTGTTACAATGCTATAGTTTTGTTGCTTCTTCAGAGGAAGGAAGCGCTTTTATGCGACACATTTGACATTTTTCACAATTTTGAGGATTAAAATGGGTGTTTTTCGTATTCACTTTGCACAAGTAATGGTTTAACAAAGACTATTAATTTCACAGCCATCGTTTAGCCATTATTTTTATTGGTTTGTATCGAACTTATTTGAAATATATCATATTGAATCAAAAGCTCACGATACAGGGTAGCCACAGGGTCTTAAAAGTCTTAAAAAGGTCTTAAATTTCATGTTCCTAAATGAAGGCCTTAAAAAGTCTTAAATTATGTTGTCAAACTCTTATTTTTTTTCACAAAGGTCTTAAATTTCATGAGCCTATTTTTTTGTATACTCTATAAATGGAGGAAAAACAAACAAACAAACAAAAAAAGTGAAATCATGTAACGTGAATGAACGTCTAATTTGGAGTATGCACAAACAATACTTAGTTTGTCTTGTTATGTCTTGTATGCCATTTTACAAGCAATGCATACTACTATAAATGAGTAAGTATTTTTTGTTATTAATAAAGTAAAGGTCATTATTAGAATTGGATCTGGTGTTTTTTGCCCGCATACGATGTTGGTCTTAATTTTCATTTAAGTGGTCTTAAAAAGGTCTTAAAAAGGTCTTAAATTTGGGGTAGTCAAACGTGGGGATACCCTGCTATATCTAGATATGTATCGTATCGTGGCCAGTGTATCGAGGTATGTATCGTATTGCCAACTTCTTAATGATACCCAGCCCTAATGATGAACTCTTGGCAGGCGCAAAAGCTATCACACCATAAATTGAAATCGGAAGTGACCATGGGCACACTTCCGGCTCCATCAACTCTGGCTTCAATTCACTTTATATTGAAAAAAAAACAAAAGAAAAAAACGTCCCCCCTCTCTGTAACTGCTGCTGTCAGGCTTGTAATTTCGGTCTTTAAAATGTTTGGATTAACGCTCTATGTAATCCTGGTGCTTTTATTTCATTATTCTGATATCGAGTTTAAAAATATAAGGAGTTAATCTGATTATTCTCTCCGTCAGCCTATTTTCCTCTTTTCAATTTGCCGTTTCATCACTGTTTGAGCATAGGCGTTAATATTATTTGTCTTATCCATTAGCTTTAGATGACAACCCTATGGAAATAAGATGTCATTGAATCATATTAGTCTCAATGGGGGCTGTGTGATCTGCTGTATAATAGGTTGCCTTGGATCTCATTACCTAAGAGATTTTGACTCATTATGTTGGAACAGCGTGGCCCACCTACAACACCTGACTGAGCCTGTGTTTATTTTCCATTAGCTCGTAGCCCTGAGCTGCTGCACCACTGTCTTTAATCTATAGCTAACCTCAAAAACAGCATTCTGAACATTCCCCAGTCTAGTTGCGGCATGTACTTTCTATTTGAGGGTACTACTAATGAACAAGCCTCAAAGTTAAGTCTGTTTAATGAAAATATTTTGGAATTAAAAACAGATTAAACCTTACTAATACTGTACTTTTACTGCAACTGCTGCTACAGCTATGAATACTAATGCAACTACCAATGCTACTACTGCTGTACTACTAGTTGTGCATTCAAAAATTTGATCAAATTATAAATGTGAGGAAAGCTTAGATCAACCTGAAATATTTTGTACCTGATTTTCCTGTCTTAAAATCGTGAAAAAACAGAGTTGGTTCATTTAAAGCATTTTGCAATGGTCCAAAGTTATTGCTCACTTACCTTATGAATTCAAACCATCCTAAATATTCACCGCGGTTCAGTTTTTTACATGCTAACCACACCCATCCTGATTCTCAGACAATGCAACACTTTATAATTATGTGCAGACAGTACACATCTCACTTATCTTGACCTCGAAAGCTACTTATACAATGTAATTAACTTCCTGTATTACCACATGACATCACAAGGTGGAACAGTGTTTTCTGTTAGAGACAAGAACTCGGCCTTAATATGCAGCCAGGGTTTGTGTGTTTAAACTTGTAAGTGAAGCAAAACACAGCTCCGGGTATGTTTTTGATGAGGAAAAACATAACTAGAGGTGTGCAAAAATATCAAAATATCGATATATTGTATTGGTATATTTCTCTCAATTATTTTGTTACAGCAGTGAGGAAGGAAAACTCATTTATGCAACACATGGCCTGAAATTGGTGTATTTTATATTAACTTTGCACAAGAAGTGGTTTAACAAAGACTTTTTGTATCACAGCCATGATTTAGCCGTTATTGTTATTGAACCGTATCAAATCGATTTGAAATAGATTGTACCGAATCGAAAGTGGCCTGTATCGAGATGTGTATCATATCATGGCCTATGTATTGACATATGTATTGTATCTGCAACTCCTTAATGATACCCAACCCTAATTATAACGTAGATCAAGAACTAAAATAATATGGGCCCTTTAACCAATGCAAGACGAGTCTGCAATGCCTTTGGAGGGGCGCGCCGTCTTGATTGCAGTTACCGAAACGTCACTCTAATCAGCTCATGCAAAGTTCCCTACCGTTCCAACCACTTCTCCTTTTCCATCTAAAAATAAAGTGCCCGTGTCTACCTCTCCGTGCCCTCCCTCCGGTGCTCCCCTGATCGTCTGCAGCGGAGCGTTTCATCACCACCTCATCACTTGATTAAAAGGCAAAACACTCCTCCTCCTCTTCCTCCTCTTTCTCGGCACGCGGTGCATTCAAGTGTCTGCTCCGTGATCACAGGTGGAGCTTTGTCACCGGGGGATCTCCTGAGACTGAAGGAGCACACTCTCCTCACAGGCTGCTTTGGGATATAAGGATGAAAAGATGGTATAAAGATGATTTGACGGGTTTCACCAAAATAGCAATCATCTAATGGAGTTGAAGAGGGAGACCTACCCAAACACCTAAACTCCGCCCACAACCACGTTTCAAATAGAGCTGCTAAACTGGGGCAGTGCTGGGAGAACTAAAGAAAAGAGTGCGGGGGGGAGGAGGGTATAAGGAACAGTGTGATTGGTCTAACAAGTATCCACACTTCATAATCAGGGCAGTCTTTTGTAATGTCGCGTAGTACTTGAAACTACAGTTGCTACTGAAGGCCAAAAAATAACTAGGAACATAAGATAATGCTATTAAGTAGGGATGGGCATGATTAGTCGATTAATCAATAATTGCTCATTAAGAATTTCGTCGATTACATTTATTTTTAATTGACCGAATGTAGGTTGCTGTGTGTAGTGTAGGAAGACCAAATGTCAGTTTTTCCCCAGACATGTCCGTTCTCCACGTCCTGTCTTGGCCGTCCGGGTTTATATATATATATATATATATATATATATATATATATATATATATAAAGTGACGCAAATGTCCCGGTTTTCATTACCTTTCATTGGGTCATTAAACTGAGTGGCTCTCGTAGTTCTCTGCACTCAGAAGGAGCCAGTTGGTCAGCCTGCAAAATGCAGAAGCACAAATGCGCATTTAACAATGACTTGTACAAGAAATTCCCCGCTTTCTGTCCCGGTCACGACAAGTGGGAGGCCGTGTGCACAGTGTACAAAGCAGGCACATATGTTTCGGTGTCCAGTGGGGGTTCCAGGGACCTCAAACCTCACCAGGACACCGAAAACATTAAAAAGCTTTGCCAGGTGAGAGTAGCTCAATGTCGATGATGAGGCCCCACCTCCCACCTCCTGTATGGTGTCCTGATTTTGACAAATGCAAATATAGGTCACCTTAACCTATAACCTATATTATATGTCCTTTAATCCGACAGAAGTTGACTGCATCAGCGCACAAGAGTTGTTTTTTTCTTTGCTTAGTTTATGCAAATTAGCCATATGGTTTTAAGTTTCATTTCTGTAAGACTTGTGCAAAGATGCATTAAACACATTATAATCTTAAACGGGCTGATGTGGCTCTATAGTGGTTACAGTTTATATGTCGTAAAGTTGAATTTATTTATGCAGATTAGAAGTGCAGATAGTAATAATAATGATGATAATTTTAATTTCAAAACGTTAATGATTAATCAATCATCGATCTTTAATTCTCCTGACGATCGATTAAGACAATTTTATCAAATGCCCATCCCTACTATTAAAACACCATTTATACAGTTTAGAAGTGGAAAAACTGTGGATTTAGTGTTTAGTTCCACTAAATCCACAGGTTTTCCACTACTAGTGGTGGTTACTAAATGTAATGTCCTATATTACAAGAAAAGGACTCTTGAGCTTTAAGCCATGCTATATTTGGCATGATATATTTGTTTAGTTTTTTCATTCACGTTGATCTTTGATGTTTGAATACGCCTTTATTATTAGTCTGTTTACGTTACCTGTTCAAATGAGCAACAAGTTTTGACTGGCTTTAGTATAGATTAGTATCTTATTTTCAATACAACCCTGCTTCTTTCAGTAAATGTTTGGAAAAAAAAAAAAAAAAAGAATCTTGGCATATGTTATTTTAAACCAACTATCTGCAATTACGTTGGTGGAACACAAAAAAATCTGTTTTGGAACGCGACAATTAGCTGGCCATCGGTGCGAAAATGCCCACATCGTCCAATCACGTCCAAGACCAGCACCCCGGGCTAAAGCTGTGAGCTGCCAAATTACAGGTAGTTTATGTGCGCCACATTTTCCACCCTGCCTCTGAGCCTGTAGTCATTATTGGAGTTTTTCCTGCAAGAAAAACAACCAACTCCAAACTGCTGCTTTGTTCGACACGCTTTACACAACCCAATGTTCTGCCAGGACCCAAACCCAGGGGTCTGTTAGTGCTGCCGATGTAGAGCAGCTTTTGTCTTGATCAAATTTTCCGCGCGTGAGTTGGCTCCGAGGTACAGACAGGTGCACAGTACAGATCATTAATGTATTATAGGCACATTACAGCGGGCTCCATGTTCCTACAGCACTCCAATCAATTCATCCCATCTGAGCTGCCAAGAAGAAGCTTACACAGGCATTCTCACTCCTCTGTCTGACTGGCACCTTCAGCCCATAACGCCAAGAACGCATTTTATACATGAGTAGACAGCGGGAAAGTCTCAAGTCCAGATGTGGTCGTCACGCGTTTCAATTCCCTTGTAGGAGTGGGAGAAGCGTGAGAGTGACAACCATCTCCCCCTCTGTCCTCAGGCTCTGTACAGGACGCATGCCAGTGTCTCATTTAGTGGAGACAAAGCAGCGTGGAGCCGTGTAGAGACTAGTCTGGCTGGGCTAGACGGGACTTAAACTAACTGCTATGGTTATGTAATAAACAGCAATTGAATAGAATTGTTGATTGAGCGATGATTCTTGAATTGTGTGTATAGTGTAATCACTGTGTAACAGTGAGAGATTGATATGATTTATTTTTCTGTATACAATAGATAATTATGTTTTTGAAGTTAGGGAGGAATGATTCAAGAAAAATATTCCAATTGAAGTTAGATTTGCGGTTTATCTTTTATTAAAGGTGCATTGTTTAACTTTGTTGGTGGAGTCTGCTTTTCTCCATGGAGATCTTGTTATTGCTTTGTCAGTTTGTCAGTGTGGTTTTAAACCTTTCTATCATCACAAAGATGGTCAGATCTGTGGACAGGCAGCCCTGCTCACAGTGAGAATGTTTGTTTTTCTGGGTATTTTTGGGCAGTAAAACCTTCTGTAATTGAATAAAGATATTAAATGTATTAAATGTAGATCGGTTTAATGCCATATTGTGGAATATTTGAAGCAGAGCAGTGATACACATTTATATAAACAAGGTGACAAACCTGGAGCAGAAAATTCAATTCAAATTGCAAGGTTGATTAATCTTATTAATCTGTATAAAAAAAAAGACTGTCTGAAGTTTAAGTATCACACAAAAGGGATTGAACTGTAAAATGAATCACAAAAATGCAGAAGTATAGCATCACACATGGGCCTATCATAACAAATTTTGAAGTGTGATATATTGCTGAAGAAAATATAGGTGATTAACGATGGCACTGGAACCAATTTATCCCAATGACACAAATGCCCTAAAGTATTTTAAATGTACGATATAGTTAAAAAAGTAAGTAAATCGCAGCGTGAAACAACTAAGTGTAAAGATATTCAACCTTCAAATACCAAAACTGCCCTAAGAGTACAAAGAAAAAGTACTCATGATAAATAAGTTGATACAGGCCTTTTAGTTTGTCTACTTTTTACATTTTTCCAATTATAGATAAACACAATATTCTTACACCTTCATACTTCACTATTACTAGGACACTGCAAAGTCAATAAAAGTTGTATGTTAAAATAAGGGCGTTCAAAAGATGATGATCTAATTTGATTACTTGAAATGAATGTCAACAGGGAAGTGCACATCGCAGCTATGTGAGATGCCATTTTATTCCCAGCAATAAAATATCATAACATCATTATCATGCCCGGCTGCCAGTCGCTGCAACTCAGTGCTTTTGATTAGCTTCACCTTCTCGTTCATTGACACCAGCTGCCGATTCACTCCTAACATATTTTAATGGCTGTTGCACTATAAAAAAATATTTAACTAGGTCACTTGAGTAAACTATCTTTTTCTCTCTTTCTCCCAGAGCTGGACTGGACCCGAGAAGCTGCTGGCGCTGGATGAGTTGATTGACAGCTGTGAGCCCACGCAGGTCAAACATATGATGCAGGTGATAGAGCCACAGTTTCAGAGAGACTTCATTTCCCTGCTGCCCAAAGAGGTAAGTGAGCACATGTAGACGGAGCTATTTCACTAATGCTCATTGAAATGCATGTGTTTGATAATGGGAAAAATGAACGTCTCAGGGGTTTTGAAACATGTAATTGGTGAAAAATGTAGGCAAGAAGGAGCGTTTGGTATTAAAATGGCTGCGAACATTAGCCGGTCTCGATGTTAGATGAAGAGAAGAGGTAAAGCGCTGCAATGGGTCATAAAAAAGTCAAAAGTAGCAGTGCAGGAGTGCAGGTGCTCTACAAGGGTTGAACTTGAAATCTTAACAGACTGTAGCCCTTACTGAAAAATGTTAAAGTGGGCAAGGTACAAACCTGAGGCACTCTGACTGAATATATTAAAAGTCTTTTATTACATGAAGAGGCATTAGCTAGTCTGTTCAATAAACAGCTTCGCACAATTTTAGAATTATAAGCAAAGACATTTATGGTTTTATTCTAAGGTTAGTCCAGTGGATCTTCATCTTTTATACCAACAATAATATTTAGTTTTCCAACCAGGGCAGGAGACAAAGGGGGGCAAAGGGGTCTGCTGTCCCATGGCTAAGGGTTTTAGGTGCCCAGAACTGGACCCTCTTTCTACTAATTTATATTAAATGGGGCCCATGTGAGGCTTCTTACCCCTGTCAATGGACCTGCTTCCAAGTACCATCAAATCTAAAACCAGTCCAGCTTTTTCATCTTGGATACTGATTCCAATACTATAGCATTAAATATCTGCCAATACCCAATATGTCCAATTAGGATATGGGTGAACTGATATTTGGAAGCTGATATCGATATTGGATCTTTGTGTCCCTAGGCCAGACCAGTTCTAAAATGTGACTACACACTTCCTATGCTAGTTCTAAGCAAAGACGCAAGGACTAACCCAAAGTAAGACAGAAATGTGCATAGAGAGGTATACACATACAATACTTTTTTTTTTTTTTAAGAACAACAACAAAAAGCCTATTGTTGTTCCCACTAGGGATGGGCATGATTAGTCGACTAATCGACAATTGATCATTAACAGTTTCATCGATTACATTCATTTTTAATCAACAAACCGAATGTAGGTTTCTCTGCCTAGATACGAAGCTGCGTCTGACAGCACAAATACTGGTGTTGCGGCTTCAGAGTCCCACGATTGGGCTCTGGCACTTCCTTGGAGATCACTGTACTACTCAGTGAGTGTGTTTACATGCACACATGTATACTTGCGCTAAATCTGCACACATATGATCTCTGAAAACATGAACCATCTCCAATGCGATGTACGCACTTAACAGATTCACCTTAAGCATCAACATTCCTCTGTCACAGAAAGAACAAACATAATCCACTGAGTCGTGTCCTTTAGTTCAACAGAAGCTGACCACATCATTTATTTATTTATTTATTTTGCTTAGTTTATGCAAATTAGCCATGCTGTTTTAAGTTTTGTTTCTGTAAGACTTGTGCAAAGCTGCATTAAACACATTATAATCTCAAACATTTCTCTAGAGTTGTTAAGGTTTATATGTTGTAAAGTTGAGTTTATTTATGCATATTAGTAATAGTAATAATAATGAGGATACTTTTATTATAAAAACGTTAATGATTAATCGAAAATCGATTATTAATTCTCCTGACGATCAATCAAAGTGCAGAATTAACTCTCATATTGGTCTTCATCAATAATTCCAATCTAGGACAGCAAAATAATGCTACTTTCATGACTTGGTATGCTATTAATGATCTGTTGTGATAAAAATCAAGCTGGATCACAAAAGTTCCCCAAGTTGTGACTCAATTTGTCAAACCTGCATTAAATCTGAGCTCCCCGCCCTTCTCGCGCCCCAGTCCTGTCACCGTCTCCCCTCACATCACGTACGAAACTCCAAAAGCTTCCGGAGTGGGCGTGTAGTTTCGCCTCATAACTGACAATATAAACAAGATAAGATCACACAGGGGGGATCCTACCAAAACAGCCCCCATCCTGCGCACCTGACGCGGCTGATCAAATGCTCCTCGCCATGTCACCCCTTGACAGGTGTCGGCAGGTGTTAGCGAGCAGACAGGGAGGAGATTACAGGCTGAGGCAATAGGAGGCAAGCGTTCAAGGCTTTCAAGGTGCCCACGATTCATGCTCAAAAAGACAAATATATTCGCAGGGTTTATGGGTAGTGGGCTTGAGTGTAGGCTGAATTGTTGGCTTACTTGCATGTTTTGTCTATTTAAAATTATCGGATGGTCAAAATATTGAAAAGTATCAAAACTAGAAACTCACTTGAGCAAGTATCGATACTAAAATAGTCAGATTTACAGACATGACCCTTTCCTGAATAGTTTTAGAGTTAGATTTTGAGCTGTAGAACAAGTGCGGGATCACATAGACTTCTATATGCCAATGGACCACTATGAACCTATCTCAACGATTAAGACTTCAAGATAATAAGAAGGTAAAAAGAAAGTACTCTGATTTAATGTAGAAAATTACATTGTATTGTCTAAATAGTGTTTAGTGTGAATTATCATTGTGGTATAGTACCTATTGATTATCGAGTATTGAAGTGTTGTATTGAAATCGAGGTTTAGTTTCGTGACAACACTAGATGAGTTTAGGCTCAATTGTTTGCTGACTGGCTTGTTTTGGCTATGTGAAAACTATTGGGTGGTAGTGTCAAAACAAGCTATGTGTGAATACGAAGAAAGTTGTAGTTGTACTTTGGTAATTTTACTAGGACACGAAATTGGATCTCAGAATGTTTGCAGATCCTGATGAAAAGCTTGGGACATTGCAATCAACATGATCCATCAGCCAGTTTTAAGTCAGTGAAAAGATGTTTTTGGAGGAATAAATTAAAGTTTTCCAACTTAAAGTTATAAGTGGGGCTGTGCAGTTGATCAAGATTTGGTCGTTTGTAATCCATCAGTAGGATGAGCATGGGTTTTTTTTTTAACAGGGAAGCCAGCCCATCTTCTGTCAGAGTATGGCTTATTCAAATCTGTAAGGAAGACATTTTACTATGTTAAAGGTCCTGGATTCTTGTGAGCTTTTAGCCATGTTATAATGTTGTTACCTAATCAAAAACATACATGGAGTTGTGTTTTGTTTCATGGTTTCAGTAATCCTTTATTATTAATCTAGTAATCAGGGAAAAGGGAGCAGATAGCATAAGTTTACTCTTCTTTCTGCTCCTTTTAATTCATTTCTTGTATGTTTGATATTGTGACACTGTTGATGTATTTTTATACTTTATGAATGAAATAAATAAACAAATTAAAAAAGATTTGTCTACATCTTCAAAGCTCAAAATGCTCCACCTTGTGATGTCATGAAGCTGTAGTTTTCAAGTTAACAGTGACCTTTTCCCTTTAGTTCAGTATTGATTAGTAATTCCAGGGCTGAAATCATCAGAGTGATTCTAGTGCAGGTATCTGGAGTTTAAAAACACAGTGGAGCAGATATGTCCTCTCTAGATATGTTTTCAATGTGGAAACAACATTATAACAGATCAGAAAATTGCATAATATAGGCCCTTGAAAGTCTATTGTTTATGTTAAAGAAATTTAAAATAGACATAGTATTTAAAATCAGATACAAATCAATACTAAAACTAGTATAAAAACTAGCTACTAAACTACTTATGAAGTAAAAAAAAAAAAGTTTTACATCCCTTATGCTCTACCATCTCAATAACTGATACTATACATCAACGTAAGCTTCAGAGAATTCGAGCATAATGCGGTGGAAAAGTTTACTACCAAAACGTGACAAGAATGATCATTTAAAAACCAACTGCCAATTTTTCATCCCTGCGACTTCAGCAGCTCGGCGAAGCTCTTTTTGATTAAATCTTTAAACTTCCTAAAATATCCTTTGGGAGAGTCATTTTTCTTACGGTGCAGCTAATTTGACAGCAACACCTGAAAAGCTATGGGGAGTGGATGAGAGACTGTACAAACTAGTGCACATCACGTACTTAATGAGGAGTGCACGCCTGATAGTCCCCGCACTCGCCGTCACCAAACTCCATTTGAATTTACTTTGGGGGTTATCTCGCATTATTGCACTTCAAATACACCGTTTCATTTCCATCCATTAGTGACAGTTATAATGCACAAAAGCTCTTGACCCAAAACTGAATTCTTACAGCAGGTGAGCTCGCCTCTCCACAGATCTGACCTGTAACTTGGCGCACGTGTATCTAGTGAAGATCGATGAGGTTGATGCCAAATTGTGGAACATTCCGGGTTAAGCAATAATATCGCCATGGAGACGAGCAGGAAAGTTGCACAGTGCACCTTTAATTCATTGATGCACTGATCCAGCTTTTTCAGTTCCGATTCTGATACCATTGCTTTAAGAATCTACTGATACCCGATATCTATAGATACCAGTGCAGGGACTAAAAATTGACTTTATTTTCCTAAAAACAAGAAATATTGTACAACAAAATGTGTTATGTAGCTCTTATTTACCTCTCAAGTAACTACAGAACAACTGTGTAAATAATTTTTTTTATCTTTTAACTTTGTATATTAAAAGCTCAAACATCATGAGACTTTGTGGACCAACTATGACCAGTAAATAGTCTTCTTCAGTTCATAGCCATAACCAGAAAATCTGCAGAACTGATATTTTAGAGTCAATACCTAATCCAGCAAATTTTCATGGATCTGCACATTCTCACATTTGGTGCCTCCCTATTTAAAGTGCGCATGATGATTCTAATTTCTACTTAATGGTACCTGTTTTAAATATAAATTATAGTTTTGCAGCAATCAAGAAGCAGTTTATGAAAAAAAGTTGAAAAATATGTTGAAAATTGAATAAAAAAAAAATACAAATTGCTTTTAAAACCATTAAAATAAAATATGTTCAGAGACAGTGACTTTTTATTCAAGCATGTCACAAAACAGGTCACGTTGCCATTTATGTTTTTTTTTTCTCTCACATGAGTGCAGATTTGTTCTAATTTCCTCGTTTTGCTTTTGTGCAGGCTGTGGCCCAGTGATCTGTGGCGGCGGCCATTATTACCTTCTGTCTAGAGCTCCCATAGTGCTTTGCTGCCTTTGTTTTGACTAATATTAATTGGGTTTGATCAGAATACCATTATACAGTCTTAAACCCCCTAACTGCCTGGGCAAACCTCTGTCTTTTATGGTCTAGAACAGTGTCTCAAAGCATCTGGTGGAGCACGGGGCCCGTTTGAGTATTCGTTTACTTTACGACAGATCTATTTGTCTTTTTTGGGGTTCATCTTTATTTGGAACTAGTTTTGCCATGGTTTTGTCTCATTTTAGACCTTTCAGATGATGTTAAATACCCTGTACACAAAATTTTTCACGTATTTGAGCTGCCATGTACTGTCTGTCAGAAAATGCACGGTTAACATGCTAGTTGTAGTTTTACTGTTGCAGCAAAACTGGTCTCTGAAAAAGTTTTAATTCATCATCATTCTGAACGTCTCTCAAGTCTCACTAGAAGTTAATATTTCAAAAAAGATACTCAAAATTTAAGACAGAAAAGAAAAACATTAATTAAAAGCTTCAAATTAGGATTCTTGATTAACTGCACCAACATTTTTAATAGCCACATGATTAAAAAGTATTCAACTGAATGAGGGAAAAAAAACTAATTAAATTTAATTTTAAAACTATATTTGTAAATTGCTGTTAAATCGGTCTCTCTTGTCACCTAACATCACTAAGTATTTACACATTTTTATACACACATGTTCTACTTTTTTATACAATAAAATAAGTAATGAATATATAAATTGCAGTTAAAAAAGTAAAAAAAACTTATTGTGGAACACCCATTACTTCATCCAATACCAATATTTAACTTTCTCCATGCTAAACAACCCTGAAATCTGCGTACATCTGTCTCTTTTGTCTCCTTACCCCACTAAGTAATCACATTTTTTTTTCTCTCATGTAGTAGAAACTATAAAACAAGTCATAAAAATATAAATTGCAGTTAAAGCATGTCAGCGTCAATGCAAAATGGCTTGTTGTTGTACATCCATAGCATCGTGTAATACCAATATTTACCTTTCTCTGTGCTAACCAACCCCGAAATCTGCATCCATCTGTCTCTTTTGTCTCCTAACCCCACCTGTCCCTGTGTTTGTTCTCCACACAGCTGGCTCTGTACGTGCTGTCATTCCTGGAACCCAAGGACCTCCTCCAGGCCGCTCAGACGTGCCGCTACTGGCGCATCCTGGCAGAAGACAACCTGCTGTGGAGGGAGAAGTGTCGGGAGGAGGGTGAGCGCTGGGGCACCGAGGCAGAGGGGCAGCATGTGGGCACCCAGCGGGAGAGCTCTGGTGCCGTTAATGCAGACGCCGCGCGGCTTTACTCTTGTTTACACCTGCCTTAGTGTTTACATTTAGAAGTCTGCTTTGTTCAGTCTGATCCGCTTTAGTCGCTACAGGCAGTGATAAAACAGACTATCAGTGTTCGGATGCGATCAAAAAAGGACACATGTTTAAAAAGGAGTATGTTTGGTCATACACTGTACATTTGAAATCATATTAAATGATTCAGAATTTCTAATAGACTACACACTATTTTCAGTTTTCAGATTTAAATGAATTGCCTGACAACCAACAAACCAACCAAACGATATCATCTGAGGTAGACAGGTCAGGTGTTTATATATGAAGAGTTAAGGGGGTTAAAACAAATCCAAATTCCCTTCACGTCAGAGTCTAATATATTCTTTATTCAGGCTGAAGCAATAATTGACATGTCTCTACCTACATTCCATTACTCTTGGGTAGGGTTGTTGCGATACCGATGCTGATATCGGCAAAGCTTCTATACTGCACATTTGTTCAGGCACTGGTATTGGCGAGTACTCAGTCACTCATTTGATATCACTCTATATTTTCATGATTGAGCTACCACAACTTTGTTTACTCTGCATAATTAATTAGCCATGTGCCCGGTGATGAGTGTCTTTACAGGCGTCACTCTTGTTTTATTCCACACGCTTTGTTTCAGATTCAAGATAAGGATTTATTGTCGTTGTCACAAGTAATCTTAGTAAGACTAGTAGAAAAGTAAAGTTTATAATATTTGACTCTGTATTATTACTCTGAAATAGAGTTAGTTGTACTTCTTCACACTATGCGGTGTGACTGGTATCCGTATTGGCAATTGAGAAGTTGTATTGCAGCAAAACCCTGCGTTTTAGTCGTAGAGTTCGAACTGGGGCTAAGTGAATTCAAAATATCACACAGTGTATGTCTGGCATTAGTTTAGTCTTTTTTTGGAAATCCTCTCAGTCCACTCTACTCATGGCCTCTCCCTTCCCTGTACGTTCCAGGCATCGATGAGCCTCTGCCGCCCAAGAAGAGGAAAGTGGTGAAACCCGGCTTCACGCACAGCCCCTGGAAGAGCGCCTACATCAGGCAGCACCGGATAGACACCAACTGGAGGAGGGGGGACCTCAAATCACCCAAGGTACTGCTTTCTCCTGCTAACATGCTACCCCACTAACAATCTCCACAAGTTTAGCGCTAGTTTTATGGATACAAAAACACTATAGAGGACTCTCCGGAAGATGGTTCAGTAAGTGACAGTGGCTTAGTGATGGCTCAGCATGTATCAGGCTGAATGCTAATGGAACTGGACATTGAAGTGGTCATAGTATGTGTCCAGTGACTTCATTTGTCTTCCCCCCCTTAAATAAACTGCTCCATGCACGTCAAACATTATTAGCTAATCATTAAGAATCTACTGGAGGGCACTCTGCACTGTTGAATATGCAGAGATCCATGCCGAGCTTGCAGTCCTGTGTCCTGAAGGCAAATTTCCATTCACACGTTGTTAATCCGACACAGAGGCAAGGATGGTAAACAAGATTTGAATTGCTTTAATTGACAATGGCTACCATATGAATGCACATTTTACAGGTTTTGTTTTGAAGATTTAAAATTTCATATGAATTATACACTTTTTTCAGTACATTTCCGGTGGAGGGCACGCTACCTGCTTGTCTAATAGAGATGTTATAACTTTGTATAAAATGTTCCACTGAATAGCATTAAACTATTTAGCATTTATGTCAGCACTCACATTAAAACATGCATTCTTACTGTGGGTGGGCTCTTTTCTCCACAGATCTGACCTGTGACTTGACTTGACACACATACCTGTAATCATTAAATGCCCATATTATGCTATTTTTATAATGTTGTTTCCTTATCAGAAACATGCTTGGAGTTGTGTTTTGTTTCGTTCACAAATGTTTAACACACAAACCCTGCACATTTAGGTTATTTTCTCAGAACACAAAAACATACATCTTCACTACCCGCCAATCTCTTCTGAAGTGAAGGTAAAAGGTAGCTGTTATCTTGAAAACTACCACTTCATGACATCGCAAGGTGGAACAGAGCATTATGAGCTTTGCTTTGATGCAGACAGGCTAATAATAAGACTCAAAAATGTGTGAATGAAAAATAAAAAAATCACAACTCCCGGTATGTTTTTGATGAAGTAACAACATTATAACACAGCTTAAAGCTCACAAGACTCAATTTTGCGTAATACCGGACCTTCTAAAGTTAATGCCATACTGTGGAACACTGCAGGCTAAGCAATAATATCTCTGTGGAGACGAGCAGGAAGTTCACACCATGCTCCTTTAATTCATTTGCATAAGATTTAAGATCCTATACTGTCAATTTGTGTATTTTTACATGTTCGCAAACTTTGTTTATATAGTAAAAACCTGCTTCCACACACTAGCGTTCAAGCCGAGGCAGCCAGGTTCTCTTAAAACACCTTGTTCGCCTTCAGTACAGAGTGACATTATCTTCTCCACTTGATGTCCAACGAGACTTGTCCCTGTCACACACACACACTCGCACTCTCCCTCACTCTTGCGTCTGCCTCCACCACCCACATTTAATCTTGGTGTCACCCGGCCTTCTCCCATAGGTGCTGAAAGGTCACGACGATCACGTGATCACCTGCCTGCAGTTCTGTGGCAATCGCATCGTGAGCGGCTCTGATGACAACACGCTCAAAGTGTGGTCGGCCATCACGGGGAAGGTAAGACTTCTGATTTTATTACTCCTGGTCTGGTGCTGTTTGCTTAAAGGTTTTACATATGTCTACTCAATTTCTTATCTTTGCTTTAGTTTTGTCAACTCTACAAATTTAGCTGAAATTACAAACATTATACTAGCAAATTTTGTCTATTCACTGTGGTAAATTTGACAGTGTTTTGTGTCGATATCTGTATTATCAGGGTAAATTTTTGCCACAATAATTGAAATAAAATCGCAGTATTCTATAATGCAAAAAGCTGGACAGCAGGACAGAATTCTGTGGTTGAATTTGCTGTTCAGATTACAGACGTTTTGACTTGATTTATAGTTCATATCTTTGTAAGAATTGGGTCTTTCCTCATGAAATGTCCTTTATCCGCTCAAGTAAACAAAATTGAAATGATTTTTATTTAAAACCATAGATGCGTTAGGATTCAATATTTTCTACATTTTAAATTTGGATAATTCTTGCAAGAAATGTGAATCTCCCATAGACTTATATACTACTGCCCTCCTCCATCTTAAATTCTGGCATCAGATCTTGCACATGTACTGCCTTTTTTGATAAGATTCAGATAAATAGTACTTTAAAGCTAGATATCTGAGCCTTCATAAAAGATTTACAATGTTTACAAACTTCTTTCACTATGCCCTTACACAACATTTAACTCTGAAATTGAGGCGTTAGGATAGGATCAAAACAATAATACCAAAAAAATCTAAAATCCTAAATCTAAATTGCAATATTTGTCAAAAATCACTGTTGTTTTTTGCCAAATCTTTCACCAGTACCTTGAGCCTTGGCTTTCTCCTGACTTGTTACACAGCACATGTCTGGAGCAGAGTTAGTATTCATGAGTGAGCCTGCTGCAGCCACACGGGGCCTGCACTCACCGGCTATACTCTGGGCGTGGAACAGAGAGCCGCTGCTTGTATAGAGTTTAGAGGAGCTTCAAATAGGCTAGTAAATCACCCGGCTTTCATGCTGCACTGTTGAATTTAGATTTAGAAAACCACAACGAAGAAATCACATCAAGTCCTCTTCACCTTGTTATACATGATTGTGGTTTGTCAAGATGGAACTGTTTCATAGCTCTGAATTTGCTTTAACTGTAAATGGCACAACTTGGAAAACATTATGAATAGTGTATAGATAGTATATCTGGGATTTTGCAGTAGCAACATTATAGAGGTGTGTCTGTAGTAGTGCTTGTAAATGTTAACTGACATCTGCCAGTCATTAGAATTACATATCGTGCTTGAGCCTGCCAGTTATAATCTACGATACCCATGAATCATTATAATTTGCACATTTTCATCTAAAATGAAACAACTCCGCTGACTTCTGTATTAGAAATGGGAGCAGATGTCGCCGTAAATGGCACAACAACAAACAAAGAGTTAGCAACCTCAACGGATTGCTGCAGATCATGTAGCAGATTTTTTTTTTTCATTTGTCCCAAAATGAGAAAATAAAATTAAGGAATTAAGTAAGCGCGACAAAAAAAAAAAAAAAAAGAAATGGACATATGCTAGTGGCGATGAAAACGGGGATTGATCTGCAATATGGCGTCTTGAAAATAAGAGATTAAAGATTGCTCAAACATGCACAAATCACTAAACACAACTTCGGATGAGTAAATGAGAAGGAGTAACGAATATAATATGATTAAAAGCTCTGAAAAGCTGCTTTAAGGCCGTACTGGCTAAACAGTGGCTTAGTGGTTGGAGCACTTGTCCACCAACCATTGTTCAAATACAAAATATCCAATTATTTAGATTTATTGCACGCTATTTCACTTTTTACTTTTTTGGTTTTGACTCCTGGCTCCAATTTGCCACCATATTGTTTGCATTTCTATACGGTCACTGTTCTGGCAGATGAGCTCACATTTTGCTCAGAGACAGACAGAAGGAGTCCACTGTCCCCATTCTCCTCTCCTCTGCTCACTGCCCCTCTCAGATAGTAAAGTTTGGCATAGGGCCCAGTGGTGATTACACGCATATCTGTCACAGCATTTTCAGATCTGAACCCGCTCGGCCAAGGTCATCTGATAGGCATGGAGCTTCCATTGGTTCTACCGCTGCCCAACACTAATGCATTCTGGGGCTTCTTGTCCGTGCAGCAAGGTTAGCACAGTGCTTCCACCGTCATGGTTCTTTATCCAGTTAGTTGAACACTGAAGAGAGATGTAATGCAGCAGACAATATCACAATAAAACATCATGTTGAATCGAAACTTAACACCATTTTCTACATTTTGCAATAAACGACACAATAAAACACACAAGAAATTAGTCGATATTGGGTTTGAAAAAAGGATCAACGAAAAATATCTAATTGCAGTTTTGTCAAAGTCAAAAAATTTTTAATTTTGACAAGGATTCTGTTCATGGAAGTATGAACTGACAAACTAATACTAGAATCAAATTTCAAAAAGTATTGGCTTTTTTATGCAGAATAAGACAGTTTGCTAGTTTTGTCCATTCAGATTGCGATTTCAATTCTGCTGAATTCACCTTGCAGCCCTAGTTTGAAACAAAGCAGTGAATACGTAGGTAGATTTTTACATATTAATTGATTGCTCATAATGTGTTATCAGGGAAAACCAGTAGCATTGTGATTAGGCAGGTATGTACACCAGATCCTTTTTGAACCTGTTACCCTTTGGTCACAGGGTAAACACTAAACTGTGCTTGCCATACAGATTAGCTGCATGGTTGTTCCTGGTTGTTGGTATCAGAATTTACTAGTACTAGCAAAATGTAAAACACTCACGTGCTTCTTGGGAACATTACTTTCACTAACATGTATTTCTTAGAGACTATCCTAATCTTAGCTTTGCCTCTCCCAGATCTGACCTGTAACTTGGTCTGCTTTGGTCTCCAGAAAGGTATAATGCCATACATTGGAAAATTCCAGATAAAACAATACCATCTTCACTTGATGGACCCTCCACCAGAGAACATAGTGCACCCTTAAGTTTGCTTTGTAATCAATTGGAAACATTTTCAAATATACTGACATTTTGCTAGCCTAATTCATCAGCCAGTTTCACTTCATAGAAACAGTCTGACCTTGCAGTGTTAGAATTTGTTTGCTCGACTGTAGGTAGGTACATTTTTATCATTTAACCAATCGCTGCTATTTGGTCATGACGTAACTGATATATTAAACTTTTCCCAAATCCGGTAGGAAGAAGGGCAATAACATCTTTCCCCTTGATAAAATTCAACAAACATTCTCTTTGTTCCAGCTTTAAATCCTCGATCTCGGGAATCGTTGACAACACTGAATATATGGCTCTTCGCTGATTGACTGGTGCCCAAACTTGTACTTCCAGGGTTTTTGCGAACCGTCTAGTGTATTTTGATTCCTGACCTAGTCGCTGGAGAGAAATGAAATTGAGCGAAGGCACTAGGTGGCACCAGCCTGGCCAACATTTTGAATGTGCTATTTAAAAATGCTTGAAACATAAGGTGTGGGTATGTGGTTACCTCTTAAAAATTGAAAAGTTATTGAGTCACTACAAAATGCAGCCACTTAAGAAAATCCGCCTGACAGCACTGGCTTGGCATAATAGCCCAGGTTTTTCCTACACTAAATCTCTGTTTACATTTGTCATAGAGACCAAAATAGTTCTAATCCTTTTTGTTTGGACTCTGTATTCAAAGCATGGATCTTATTTCTTTGCTTTCTTAACCCCTAACTCCAGAGAGAATCGCCCGCTGGACAGGAACAGCCAATTAAACCCACTCAACCATTTCTGAAGTAACAGTCAATAGCAGTTATCCGTGTACTGTGTATTTATCTTGCGTATAAATTGTGTTTTTAGTGTTCTTAAATAGTAAGATGGACATTTAAATTTCATACTGAAGAACATTTTGTGTTACGTATTGCAGTTTTAAATCTAGAATGGCAAAACAAAAGAATTACAAGCATCATTTAAGGCTGTTAAGAAAGGTTTTTTGACATTTTGAGTTTTTGTAATCCACTTAATTATCAAAATACAGTCACTTTTATTTCAGTTGTACACTAGTCATAATTTGTTGTCATGATATTGGCACATTGTAGTCCTTGTAGTCTTATACTTGTTCTGATACAGTTCAATATCATGCTAAAGCTATTCAGGAAAGGTTCATTTCTGTCCTGTTTAATAGTTTAGACAACCTCTAGTCACAATTATTGATTAATTGTCACAGCCCTACATTATTTTCACTCGACTTTCCCTTTAGCAAATTCCGGTAGATTGCTAAATGCCTCCAATGTGTCAGTATCCATCCATGTTCTCCAGCCACATTGAAAATCACAGCACAACCTCTTTCCCCTAACCCCATATCTTTAAAAGTCATGTGAGCGACCTTGGCTGCTTTTACAGCGTGCATAAATCCCTCGATGGAAGCCGGTTGTAGGTCCCGGTCCAGGCTGCTCCCACTGTTACTCGGAGCACATGGAGGAAGGATCAATAACAGACAGAGCGCACATCAGCTCAAATGAGGAAGCTTGATGTTTTGCCCTCCCACTCTGGAATAAAGATGGAGGCATAGACTGTATATAACTGACTTCCGTGTTAGAACTCTCTCTAACTGCTGCAGTGAGCCTTGACATTTTGGTCTTAAAATGTTCGCAAATTCGTTTGCATTCCTATCTGCTCCAAATTCACTCCTTTTAGAAGTTAGACTCGTGAGGTTAATTTGTCTGGAGACGAAGGCTATGGGTGACGTCACACAGCCTTAGTCACATTCTTTATACAGTCTATGGATGAAGGTAGCAAAAAAAGGAATTTCAAAAGTGTAAGTGCTGTAAGCTTAAAGTGCCCATCTCATGCAAAATAACTCTTTTCACATTGTATCTTCTGCACATACACAAGCACTATTTCGGTTTTGGAACATCCATTACACAATAGTTATGAAATCTTACTGATTTCTTGGAGACAGTCACAGACCAGGAGCTATGAAAGGACGACTATTGCTCCTCCCCCCACCCGTCCTGAGAAAGCACAGGCTCCGCCCACCAAACGTGACGTAGGCTCTGAGTGAGCCGCCCTTCCTCTGCCCATCTCAGGGAGGGAGGGGGAGACAGGCGTGCACCCTGTGGTGCAAGTATACATCCCTGCAGCCACACACCCCGTTGAGCGGTCTGATAGCTGCAGTACCCAGTCTAAAGACACAGTACCCATTTGTGTATAATAGTTTTCCCCAGTCCAGATATATTGTATAAGCAGCTCTTGAGGTACAAATGAGTCCCCTGTGTGCTGTCTGTATCTAATTGTAAGGCCTTTCAGTGTGCGGTTAGCATGCTAGTTGCCATCAACATAAAAACACTGTCATCATTTTAATAATTTTTATTTTATTTATACATTTTTTCTCACACTTTGAACCCTGCCAGGAATAAAATGATGCAGCAAATATATGGACAGATTCTTTGTTTGGCACATTGTCCATTCATATATACGGTGTATGGTTAGGTAACACCGCGGATACTGCATAGCCTGCAGAAAGCACCGCTGTCTGTGCCGTTACACATGGATCTAGGGTTAACATGAAGTTGCCACACTAGCTAGCGATATTATCAGTGCACTCAAATAGTTTATTGCCGTGTGATCAAATAAATTATGACGCTAAATTAGGGAGGGGGATACATCTTACCCGTATGCGTAAATGACGAGAAGAAACGTCTCAAACTTCAGTAACCGGACGTCCACTCATACCTGATAGAACTAACCCCGCCCCTGAGAAAGTCTGAAATCTGCTGAAATCTACACTGACATGATACAGACAGGACAGAGACTCTTTCTGCAGGAGACAGAGCATGGGGAAAGACCAAGGTGATGCACCAAGGAAGATGCGGATTTGATTGTGTTTTGAACAGTTATTTTGTGCTTCATGCACACACCCTCATAAGAAGAAATAAAAACACATGAAGAAATGCTTTTAAGTTAAAGGCGATTGATGTGGCTGTCGTAGAAGGAAACAGAGCAGCTGCATGTGAGCTCGACATCAGTGAGTTGATGGCGAGATTTTGGCGACGGCAGCGTGACGAACTGATTCAATGCAAAAAGATGACAAAAGATTTCAGAAGAGATAAAAGCAGACAGCCCATAACATTCTTGAAGACATGGACACCTGCAGCTTATTATCAGGTGCGGCCTATATATGTACAATTTAAACATTTTGTTAAAATTTCGTTGATGTGGCTTATATTCAGGTACGCGCTATAGACCGTAATTTACAGTACATTTTTACCAAGATAATTGTGACACAAATTGTCTAATATTGTTGCATGCTCTTTGACACATAAACTTTTTTTTTTTCAATAGATCAGACAAGCCCTTAATGTAAATCTATGCTGCATTTGGTCTGTAAATTGTAACAGAATTCTCTCAGAACTCTCTAATCTCAAACTCTCACTCCTCTTTTTCTATCCACCCATTCTAAACTTCTTTTGAAACGGTGCTCTGAAGTAACACCTGGTACTGTATATCGAGGATTTAACCGCTGGGATCACTGAAGGAATCTGTCATAGTAGACAAAGTGCTCCGGAGCTAGTGTGGCGCTAAATCGCTCTCCTCTCCCTCAAACGTGTTCTGCTTCAGCTCGTGTATTTCCAGGTTATTTCTCGGTGATGGGACAATATTGGAAAATGGTAGTCCTGTTTCCTGTGTGTTATTGCACGATTTATCTCTGTGCCTGGTTGTCTCTCTAACAGATGTGCTTTCCAATCGCCCAGTGAAGCGTCGCTGTCCATTGATGAATAATGACATATCTTGTAATGCATTTTGTTTTAACAGTGCGTATTAGACAAAGCACAGGGGGTTGCCAGCCCTTGAACAAGTTGTTAGTGGAGGTGCGGTTGCCAGATGCTGATTTATTCACTGACATAAAAGTACAAGTGAAAGGAAGGCTTGCTGTGAGCCAATCACTGAGTTATTATTAAGGCCTGGTATATGTAAATGTTCCTTTAAAAGAAGTGGGCCGTTGCTTAGCGATGAAGGAAAAGAATGGGATTTTTAATAGTAGTGCAGTAGGAGATCTTAAATTGCTTATGGGAGATCTAAGTGATTTGTTAAAGCGTGCCTCCATCCCTTGTATACATTTACTGTACTCAGAAAATAGATGGTATTTTTTCAACCATTTCTCAAATAACAGCCATTTATTTGTATTGATATTTAAGTAGCCAGTGATTGAATTATGTTTTCTTTTCACTATCCATCCAGTATATTCTCCGCCTTCTTACGCCATATTGAAGCATGTTTCTATATTGTCAGCATAAAGCTCTTGTAATGTGGAGACTTACTCACAGTGGGAAGAGTAGCCAGAAGTTTTCTCAAGTAAAAGTACTGTTAGTTCAATAAAAAACATTAAACAAACAGGAGTAAAAGTATAGAAAAGTACTCTGAAAAGTACAATTTAAAAACTTACTCTAGGTAGTAGGGCCAGACCGATATATCGGTTTGGTCGATATGGACACATATAAACTGTTGGCCTAAATCTAGTCGATGGGTTGATAGTCCACGTGGGCATGTTGTACCTAGACTATATTACTTTCATTTAATACAACTTACAGACAGATAAATGTGTATGTGGCACCACATCATTACTGATCAGAGGAGTCATTTGTCCATGTGTGATGCCGTACTGTCCCTGAACACACCTCCAGAGTCATGTTACTCATGTGCTCTTGTTTACACTAGTGCACTGAGGCGCTGGCTTTAAATGCTCTTGTGTTTCATATAAGATACTTGTTATAAATAAATGTTCAGCGCATTTTAGGCCAGAAGCTAAACTACTGCAAGTGCGGAGAAGAGTGGACTGTGACCATACACTGAGGACACATACAGCTGCTGTCAACATGATGCCATTTACATGATGGCAAGCTCAGCTTTGATCTCTGAAAATTGTGAAGAGTGCTTATACATTCATCACGGTGATTATGCTCAGAATGCATACGGTGAGGAATAACTTCGGACCAGTGCAAAGTAGGCCTGTAGATTAATTGACTAAAATACAAAAGTAAATTAATCAGCCAATAGAGGCTTAGTTGAAAATTTGTATTAGTCAACAAATTTTATTCTGATTATAAGTATTTATATGGGACAAACACAGACAGGAGTGAGTTGGCTGAATTTCTTGTATTTTTTGGTATATGTTAAAAAGCAGATTAGTAGTTTTTTTTTCTGCATAACTAGTTGTTTTTGCATGAACTCCCATGCAGGTGTAGTACAAGGTACTTAAAAATAATAATCCAAAAATATTTTTGAAAGAGGTTTAGCCAACTCATCGATTAGCAGGACACGTCTTTAGTCGGCCATGAATTTCTTAACTAGCAGTATTTTTCACGTTTTTAAGTCGGTAAAAATCAGCTACGACGCCATTTTCATGCTCGGGCGTATTGTTGAGCTGAAAGGTCTTGTTTGAGTGCAGGGGCGGATGCTGTGACAGACCTGTGGGCCTGCCTTCACCTGTTAGGCCTGGGTCTTTGCGTGTCACTCCAGCTCAGTGAGTCCTGTCAGTCTGTGAGGGGGCACACACACACACACTACACACATGCATACACACACACACTACAGAAGCTGCCTGCTGTTCAGTGGAGCAGTGCGTGTACTTGGAGGAGCCTGCCAGCAGCTGTCAGCTCAGACTGCAGACCTGTGCACACACCAGAGAAGAAGATTTAACCACATCACTGGCTTTTGTTTAGGGCTTTCATGTGGTCAGTGTGGTCAGTGGAATTATTCAAAATATTTTTTAGGATCTTGGATAAATACTAAGTAAATAAAGTTTATTTATATAACGCTTTTTGCAGACAAAGGTCACAAAGTGCTTCACATACAAAATAGCATAATAACATCTGTCACAATAAGTAGAGGTGGGTAGAGTAGCCAGAAATTTCAATCGAGAGTAACTTTACTTCAAAATGATAATACTCGAGTAGAAGAACAAAGTAGTGGTTCAAGAAATAACTCAAGTTAGATTTAAATTTAGATTAAATTTGTGGAAATTCAAACTTAAGTAAGAGTGACTGTCAGAACTCAACAACTGGTTTAATAATTTGAAGTTAATGTAATTTGAATTACTAAACATTAAATAATGCACAAATTATTTATTTTCAAACGGTAAATGCAAATATATGAATACTAAATCATATCTGAAGTAGCGGTGCAAGAAACACAAATGTTCAAATAATTTCATATTGTCAGCATAAAGTTTTTGTCACTTGTAGATGTACTTACAGCACTTTTCTGAATTAAGAGTACTGTTTCTTCAATAAAAATATTACTGAAATAGGAGTAAAAGTACGCTGCTATAAAAGTACTGCCCACTCTTTATCCCCATTTATGTGTCTGCTCAGTTCTGTCCAGCAAAATCTAGGCTTAAAACATTTAAAAACATTAAAAAAAAAAGAAAACATTTGAAACAGTAACTTTGCTTTTTATTAGCTGAATGATTATAGAAAGTAAGGGCTAGAGTAAAGTAAAGTATTTAAAGATAACTAAACTTCAACTTCATAACTAAAATCCATTCATTAAAACCCTTTGTTCAAACGTTGCGATAAAAATGAAAGAAATTAATTAAACAGTAAATCCTGCAGCCTGGCTAATCTTTTAATCACCCTCTCGTATGATAATGAGATGACCCGACCTTACACACTTTGCTTTAACCTTTTCAAAGCTGACTCTCCACTTTCAAGTTCAAGGGTCTGAACCATTTTAATACAAGGTTATAACACTGCGCATTATCATAACCTAGAATCCATTAGCAGATTTGAACACTTGCTATTGTGATCAAAGAATATTAGCAAAAAATAGTACTGCCTACGTCCAAGGGCTTATCAAAGAAGCTAATCTTTCACAGATAAAGACGGCTAAATCCACAGTCGAAGGTTCTGCTTTCTTCCCACGCACCATTTTGAGTGGGCTCTAATCACACTGGATTTTTTTGTTCCCGAATGCACCTATAATAGCTTTGAAAGACAAACGACAAGAAGCAAACACTGAATGCGTAAAAGGATACCGGATTTAGGATGCGATGATGCTACGTAACATTTGTGTTTTTACAAATGAGTGGAAATTGTATTGTATTGTCAACATGTATGTGAAAGGTTTTATTTCTCACTTGGATTAAGGATGTGATTTTCAACATTATATGCTGTATTTTATATTATCATGACTCGTATATCTGTGTAACCCCTCAGTGGTCCAGGTAGGTTCCCTAGTGGTCCTAGTCTATATGCATTTATACTTGTTCTGATACAGCTCAGATCATTCTAAAGCAGTGGTATCCAACCTGTAGCTTAGGAACTACCAGGAGCTCTCCTCCCCCTCCTCCAAGCAGCTCACCAAGGGATTTCTGAATCATACATATTGCGCAGAATAACTAAAATCGTATTTAATTAAATGCGTATTGTCATTGTACATGTATAATTTTGGTGCCTAACTTTGTGCACTAATAAATGGATAATAATTGGGCAAATGTTTTATAAGAGATCTACTCATTTAGGAGTCGCAAAAAATTTAAAGTAAATAAAGTAAAGTAAATATAAGAGCCTTAGATAAGGTACATTTACCAATTATTTACATTATACATTTACACAACTATTATATGTATTAATGTTAGGGTTCTAACAATAACCAAAATATCGTGATATTGTATTGTCAAAGGTCTCACAATAATATCGGTGACCATCACAGTATATCGAATTACAAGTCTCTTTGCATGAATAAAGTTATGGTGCAGCAATTGCTAAAAAAAAGACAGAGAACTACATAGACCATGATCCTTTGCTCCATTTCGGTGCAGACCACAAGAAGAAATAACAGTTTTAAGCACTTTTAAGTCATTTTTTTGCTAGCTCCACAAAATATCGCAATAAATATTGTAGTGTGAGATCATGAAAATATTGTTCCATGAGATTTGGATATTGTTACATCAAGACAGGCATCAGAATGATACATTTACAATGGTAACAGGCATTTAATCAAACCAAATTTTAATTATTCAGTGCAATACATATGATTCAGAAATCCCTTGGCGAGCTACTTGGAAGGGGGGGGAGAGCTACAGATTGGAGACCTCTGTTTTATAGGCATCAAACTATACCCCATATAAAGGCTCTTACATTTACTCAATTTCTTGCTACCAGTAAAACTAGTAGCTCTCTGGCATTTTTGTTTTGTAAAAGTAGCTCAGAAGAGGAAAAACGTTGGACACACCTGTTCTAAAGCTATTCATTCATTTCTGTCCTGTGAATGTGACTTTTTTTAGTAGTTAGTTTTAGTTTTTGCTTAAATAAGTGTCTAGTTTCAATGCTAGTTTTATTATCGATTTGTATCTGATTTTTGATACATCTGACAACACTAGTAAGTAACACTCAACATTATTATCCATCAAAGAAAATGGTATTAATAACTCTATACCTTTAGTCGCAAGGAGACTGTACATGAATTGCTTCTCTGTTTCACAATCTGGTCTTTCACTAAAATCTGAAACCACACTTCTGCTTCTTTTTTGTCAAATTTACGTTTTGAATTTGCCTTATACTAAATACAGCGGTTCAGTGATTTTTATGGAGAGTCTTTTTAAAAATATCTCTCCTTTGGTAATAGTCAAGATGATAGTGATAAAGCAGCAAGACCCATAGCGGAGCACTGGGCTTTGATTGTCAGGTCACGCCGCGTTAGCCTGTAGTTAATGAAGTGATCCGTACTGCAGGCGCGTCCTCTTTCTCCTCCTCTCTTTGCAATAAACCCCCTCCGTGGCTTATCTGCTATAGTCAAGGGGGTCACATGTTGTACACTGCGACTGAACGCACCTTCTCAGCCTGGCAACCAAAGCCCACAGGATCCGAATAGAAAACGTTGAATGAATGTAGAAACAGAATAGACAAGATATGCAAATGCTATCGAGCGGAGATTTCCATAAGCGCTTTAATCAATATGCAATCTAGTGTGGTTAATGGGGATAAATGTGATTCTTTGTTACGGTGTGGTGTGGTGTGGATGTTCAGAGGAGCGGTGTTGTCTCTCCAGTGTTTTGCTTGTTTCGGTTGCCCCGGAAACCCCATGACGAGGCTTGCGTTTCCACAAAGCTATGTAAACTGTGACTTCATACAGGCGCTGCATAATTTACAGAGCCTGACACAGCTAATGTACAGCCATGTGTTAGTAGTAATCCTTAAATGGTATTTGGTTTATTATTTATTATAGGATTGTCAAACTTTTTCCTGCAGTATGCAAGCAAATTAAAGAGCTTTCCTCAGTTAATTTATGATGCTTGAATTGATTGGTTAAAATAACATAGTTAGTAGGGATGCACCAATCCATCTTTCTCAGTTCCGATACAGATTCTGATACTATAGTAACTTCAGAACAACTTTGTATAAATATTTAAAATTCACACATTATGAGACTTTCTGGACTAGTACGTTTTAATTTATTTTTGTTTATTTATAACAAGGACCGTGCCTATTGCCCAGCAGTAATACTGTAGGATATGCCAGACTTAGTCAAGAGAGTAGTTTCCATCTGTCATCCTTTGCCAAATGTACAGAAGGCACCTGGGAATAGAGATCACAATAAGATAAAACAATCAATGAAATGGTTTTATTACAACTATTTTTATGTCCAACCAAGATATCATCTAAACCAGTATTTGGAAGCTGATGTCTGATCCAGAAACCAGCGTCTTCAAGTTTTATGCAACAATCCTTTGCTACTACTTAGGGATGTAACAATATTCAAAATATTGTGATATCGTATCGTCAAAGTTCTCACAATAATATCGTGGACCATCACAATATATCAAATTACTTAAGCAAAGTCTCTTTGCTTAAATTAAGAGTTCTGGTGCAGCAATAATTAAAAAAAAAAGACGGAAGGAACTACATAGACCATGATCCTTTGCTGTATTTCAGTGTAGACTACAAAAGGAAATAACAGTTCTAAGCACTTTTAAGTCTTATTTCTTTGAATTAAGTCTTGTCAAAGCATTTTAAGATGAAAAAGTTGCACATTAACAGTTTTTCCTCCATAAAATATCACAATAAATATAGTACCGTGAGATGTATATCATGAAAATATCGTACAGAGATTTGGATATTGTTACATCTCTAATCGTGAGCCTCCCCACCATATCGTGAGCTTTCCCACGATATCGCAATAAATATCGTACCGTAAGGTTCATACCGTGACGATATCATATCATGACTTAATGTAAATATTAGGGGTGTGCAAAAATATTGAAATATTGATATATCATATTATTTAATTTGATGATACAGTATTGATATCATAGGCTGCTGTATCGATCTATTGCCAAGAGTGTTTTTAGGTATATTTTACTCAATTATTTTGTGTAATAGATACAGTTATCTTGACATTTTCACTCTTTTGAGTAAAATGGATGTTTTTCATATTAACTTGGCACAAACTTCGTGGGCTTAGTACTTTTAGTATCAGAGCCATGATTTAGTCTGTGTTTTTTCTGAACCATATGGAATTGATTTGAAATATATATCGTAACGAATTGTATTGAATCGAAAGTGCACTGTATCTAAAAACCTATCATATTGTGGCATATGTATCAAAATATGTATCGTATCGGCAACTTCGTAATGATACCCGGTCCCAGTAAACATAAGTTCCTCTAACACTGAAAAGTCCTTGAAGTACGCTTGCCTCATATATGCCACACAGCTCCATTTGAACTGTGCCACAAATGTCCTCTTTCATTCTGATAACTACAGGCAATTATAAAATCTGAAGAAAAGCTGTGGCATTTGCTCTTATGCAGCAGCAGGTGCCAACAGTAGACGTCCCCCTTCTCTCAAAAGGTCACTGCACATTCATTCCACCTGTCTGCTTTCTCCCTCAAGGCAAAACCAAGGGACCAAGGAGCAAATCCCAAATGTGACTTTCTTATTGCTTAGAAATCTATGCATAGGCTATGGGATTTAAAAGGCCCATATTGTGCTGTTTTCTGATCAGTATTATAATGTAGTTTCCTTATCAAAAGCATACCCGAAGTTCTATTTTGTTTCATTCACACAAACCCTGCTTATTTAGGCTGAGTTCTTCTTTCAAACTGGAAACACTCTTTTCCACATTGTATTGTCATGTGGTAGTACAGGAAGTGCTCCATTGTGTTTTTAAACTCTATAAACCCTTCTCTAGGCAAGGCAAGTTTATTCATACACACGTAATTAAAAGTGCTTTACAGAATAAGAGATGCATTAAAACAACTATACATAATACAGTTAACATTAACAAGAATCATTTGGATGCTTTTAGCGCTGGAATTGTCAATCTCTACAACATTGTTTTTAAAAGACTGGGTCGTGACCCTCAGGTGGGTCGCAATAGATTTTTTTTGGGTCTCTTTGTCATGATCTGCATGTAGGTCTGAAATATACAGTTCTGCCAATATGTCTGATCTGCTGTTGCAATCTTCTCCTGCACTCGGCCTGGAACGAGCTACAAAAACACAGACAGGCCCACCTATCTCATTAGAAAGGTTGAAATGTTAAGACATGTTTTGTATAATTTTTAATCTTTTTGTAATTATTTAATTGACTATTTTGTTCCAGTATTGCTGGTTCAATTGAATGTTGAAAAGAAAAAGAAAAGTACTATATTTAATGTCCAAATAGGCGACTTATGGATCCTTTTATTGCTGCTTCAATGACTTTTTTTTCATCATTTAAAACTTGAGTAATATTAACTGTTCAGGGAGACACGATCACTCAGTCAACAGTCAAATATCCTCATTAATGTTAAATAATGGTTAAATCCACCTTTATTTTGTGATTTACAAATAATGTCTATTGACTTGGGTCACAAAAGGTTTGTGAGTTTTAAAATATGGGTCCCCAGAAAAAAGTTTGGGGAACACTGCTCTACAAAACAAAAGGTAAAAGGTAGCAATTAACATGAAAACTACCGCTTCATGACATCACAAGGTGGAACAGACCATTTTGAGCTTTGGAGATGTAGAGAGACTAATAATAAAGAGTTACGCAAACATGTGTGAATGAAACAAAACACACCTCGGGGTATGTTTTTGAGGAGGACACTACATTATAACATTGCTTAACGCTCACAAGAATCCATTCTGTGTGGTCTAGAACCTTTAAAAAGACTTCTCTATCTTCTCTTTCAGTGCTTACGGACGCTGGTTGGTCACACGGGAGGCGTCTGGTCATCCCAAATGAGGGACAACATCATCATCAGCGGATCTACTGACCGCACACTCAAAGTCTGGAACGCCGAGACCGGAGAATGTATCCACACCCTGTACGGACATACCTCAACTGTGCGCTGCATGCACCTACACGAGAAAAGGTACCTCCCATTACGTATTAAGATTGTTATCTGTTTAAAATAACAAAACGGGTCAACGCTGGGTTTAATAGCGACGTAGCTTTTGTCAATAAACAGTGTGGAGAGAGCAGGCTGATGGAAGGATAAGAAATGTAATATATTTGATAAGATTGTTTACGAGTAATAATTATAGCCGATGGGTATAATTAGTTTCACATAATTAGTTTAAATGGCTTCTTTAATTTTGCTGTTCACATTAATTCTGATAATGTGTTTGGAATTGACACAGCTACTGTAACCAATCAGCTAATTTAGCCAATGCTTTTCCACTTAAGCGCATTGTAATTTATCTGGATTTATTACTAACAGTACAGTCCAAGGAGGTTTTGAGTGCTTTAAGTTGAAATACGTGTACAAAATGAAAGCATTGACGCGCTAAATTCTCTGCATTTTGTCCGGGGATGAGGCTCAGCGTTTCATGTCAATCGAAGCTGATTGCTGTGTGTTAATTTCATAATTAGCAGATGTAATTACAGCAAATATTAAGGTAAAGAAACATTCCTAAATCTGAAATTACTGATTGTTAGGGATGTAAGAATAACTGAAATATTGTGATATTGTGTCGTCAAAGTTCTCACAATAATATCGTGGACCATCACAATATCGAATTACTTTGCTTAAATTAAGAGTTATGGTGCAGCAACAGCTTTAAAAAAAACACACAAAAAAAAACAGAATTACATAGACCATGATCCTTTGCTCTATTTCAGTGCAGACTACAAGAAAAAATAACAGTTCCTAGCACTTTTATGTCTTAGTTCTTTGGATTAAATCTGGTCAAGGCATTTTTAGAGGAAAAAGTAGCATAATAACAGTTTTTTTAGCCTCCACAAAATATTGTAATAAATATCATACCGTGAAATGTATATCATGAAAATATCCTACAGAGATTTGGATATTGTTACATTCCTAATCGTAAGCCTCCCCGCCATATCGTGAGCTTTCCCATGATATCGCAATAAATATCGTAGCGTGGGGTTCATACCGTGACGATATCGTATCGTGAGACTTGGATATCGTTACACCTCTACTGATTGTGAAAAAATGTATTGTCAAATCTCAACATTTGCAAGCATAACCGCGAACACAAAGTGGCTGTTTGGCATTACTGTGTTTGAGGGAAGAAAAGTACCACCCTGATCCATTAACTGAAAGTACAAGAAAAACTGGATGATTTTTTGTTAGAATTTTAAGTCTAATTTATGCTTTGTCTTGTCAAAAAGTCTGTTTTTTAGACATGGCAGCTCGGGTGAATAAGAAAAGAGTTTAAAAGCGGGTTGTCATGCTTGAGATTGAACATTAAGTGCAGACTCGATGAAATTCCAAGCTTTTAGACAGTTCCCTAGCAGTAAAGGTTAGTTAACAGAATTAGCACTGTCAGCTAACCTGGTTTATTCTCAGTTTTTGCTTGTAAGCAACTAGTCCAAATCTGTTTTGGTAGTGTAAAATTGTTGTTACAGATAACTTTGATTTCAATTTCATTTTAAATTAATTGCCATATGCTATCAAACTACCGTATTTTCTGCACTATTGGGGAGCACTCATAAGCCTCCAACCCCATCAAAAAGCGACTGCGCCCCACAATCCAGAGCGCCCTATACACGAATCCACTCGGGCACCACCCGCAGCGCACGCAAACACGCACGGAGCAGACAGCGACCGCGCAGCGACAAACACCCGCAGCCACACTCATCACTCCATGCGGATGAAGAATGGAACGGAGGAACGAACCGAAAAAACAAGTGCAGTGTGCCACTTCTAAACACACCTGAACTACTGAGTCACTGCGAACACGCCAACAATCCAGCGGTCCCAGACAGCACCCTCCCTACACGCCACAACTGAACAAAGCCCAGAGTCACCGTGAATGTCCCAAATGAAGTCCGACTGACCCATCCAACTGTTGTGTTTCGTTTAATGCGCCTTATAGTCTGGGGCGGTTTATTTGTTAAAAAAGTTCCAAAATAGACCATTCAATGACGCGCCTTATAATCCAGAGCGCCTTATAGTGCGTAAAATACGGTACTTTCTAATTGACCAGGGCTGTATCCAAACCCACTTTCAAACCCTCCTGTATACATTTTAAATAAGCCATTAATTTATTGTAATATATAGTATAAGAAAGGAAAGGTTTCTTCATAATGCTACGTTCCTCTGAGTGCCCTACTTGCATTAGACCCACCAGACAATAGAAGAGTGTTGCTTCATAGCTACATTGTGTTACTTCTTGCCGCCAGCCCGCCATGAGGAGACTTGTAACCCTAGCAGGCAAAAGAGCGAGTCCTTGGAGGGCCATATCTGTGCCCAAGTGAGCATGCAGCCTCATAGTGTTTAAACAGACCACATGAAGCCCACCCATTCACTCATTACTGCACTCCGGAGAGTCCAAGTGCTCTTTCCGCCCCAGGGCCCACCGAGGTTTTGTGTAGTACTTGATTTTTCAGCCGGTGCCAACGCTGTGAGCTGCAGGCAGTCGGTCAAACATGTTGGAGATTTTTTCATTCATTTAATTCTGGGCTGTTTGGTAATAAGGTCTAAATAGTGTGTGAATCGAAAGCAGGATTAGGATTTGAATGGGCTCTAAATGCTCCTCATATTTTTACACAGCTATTTTCTGGTTACATTTTATTATGGCAATACTGAACCAATTTGTTATCTAATTAACACAACAAGGTCATAATAAAGCTTAGAGTGAGACTTCAGTACCTTGCAGAAAGATTAAATTAATTCCAAGCTGAAATGAAATATTCAGTAATGTGAGTGCAAACTTGGCATCACAAATAGGATGGTTACTACTATAGATACTGCAGTAATAGTAGTTTGGTTTCACCATTGCACATGTACATACTGTATTTTAAAGATCCTATATTATGAAAGATTAACTCTTGTGGGCTATAATTGATGTTAAATGTTGTTACCTCATCAAAAACATACCTAGATTTGTTCTTTTTTGAGTAAACCTTAGTTCAAAATGCTCTTTTTAACATCTTTTAACTTTAGTTCAGAAAAATTGAGCAATTCCAGGCATGAAATTATCTAAATGATTCTAGTGAAGGTGTATGGAGTTTAAAAACACAGTGGAACACTTCATGTATTTTATTTTATTTATTTATTCAACATTTTACCAGGTAAGTCAGTTGAGAACTCCTTCTCATTTACAGTAACGACCTGGCTAAGAAGCAGAATAAAACAGAAACACAAACAAAAAACATTCTCTCAAAAACTAGAACATGAAACAGTGAATAGAGATATAAGACAGTGAAACATTTGCAGATTAAAGACATAAAAGTGTTAAAATGAGCAATTATCCTGTAAAATACTCTGGATGTAGTTTTTAAGAGTCGACAGATAAAAAACGAACTAAGTTTTAAAGTCTATTACCACACAATGTCACAAGTGTTTTCTGTTTGAGAGAAAAACTGTGTCAAACATTTGTGAAAGAAACAAAAATAGAACATATTTATAAAGCTCATACAGTATTTAGTTTATCAATCCAAGTAAAATCTGACAATATTCAAGTCTTCCTTATTGTAAATCATGTAAGAAAACCTGTTCTGTCAACATAGTTCTCAGAAACAATGTAAAAATTCCCATATATGTCATTTGGCTATAGGGAGTTCCTGTCCGGCGGGTGCTTATAATACAGCCATTCTTCCCCTCTGCTTCGACTTAATACAGTGTTTGTACATTCAAGTGCTAACATGACGATGACGCTGTGGGTTAGTGTTTGTCGGAGCTTAACCACCATACCTGCTTCATTATTCTGTCAATGCAGCTGTCACACGTGTGAATGAACTCTTGTGTAGCCTATTCAAACCCATGGCCGCTCTCAAATCTCCAGACAGGTGGACCTTTTGTCAGACACTGCTCCTATGCATTCAAACTCACTGTAAATCATTTGAAATGGTTTGCGCCACACCTTGGGTTAAACGGTATTGTACTTGGATGTTGTACGGATTAACTGAGGTGAACAATTTTCGAAATGTCATGTCTGCCGTTGGATTTGTTATTTTGTGAACAGCACCGATACAGTTGTGTTTGTTTAAATAATCGTCTTGCAAAATGTTTTAAAAGTAATAAATCAAGACTGCTAAAGCTTTACAAACAAATGCGTGACCTACAGCCTGATTTATGATGAATTAAAAACATGTACACCTATTATTATTCAGTCTCTGACATGCTAACACACTTACACAGTGCACCCTTCAAGTTAAAGGAGCACTGTGTAACATTTCTAATTGCAGGTCTGCCATCTTCTATCTCCATGGAGATGTTACTGCTTTATCTAAAATGTTCCACTGTATAGAATAATCTTATCACAAAGGAGACAAGCCAGTTACAGCACTGTGCTACATTACAGTTCAGGTCTGTGGAGAGTTGCCCCTACTCACAGAAGGAATTGCTGTATTTTCAAGCAACAGAAATTCCCATAATGAATAATAGCTAGGTGGATACGTTTAATGTCATACCATGGAACCTTCCAGGCAAAGCAATAACATCTCCATGGAGACTAGCATGTTGTGGACCCTCCACCAGAAAAGATGCTCAGGCACAGCTACAGTATGGAACTTGTAAAGGTATCAGGTCACCAGCATGATTCCAGGGAAATAGAAAGTTAAGACCATACTTCTCCATGGAGAAATGTTTTATGCCATGCAGTATATTTCCATGGAAACAAGCAGGGCAGAGCCTCCTTCAGGTCAAATAAGAAAAAAAATACAAACCCACTTGCAATAAGGACGCAAATTTTGAAGTGAAATAAACAAAAGCAAAATGAAAAAACATGATTTTATTTTAGTCTATTTTTTGCTAAAAAGTGACTAATTTGATTAAAACGAATGTCCTGATTAAGATACTTTCCTCTATGCTGTGTTTAAAAGATGTGAAGTAGTATAGGTCTCACTAGTTTACACCAAATCAAGTCCCATGCTACCTGTACAATGACCCCTCCCCTCTTTCCTCTCCAGGGTGGTGAGTGGCTCTCGGGACGCTACCCTTCGTGTGTGGGACATCGAGAGCGGTCAGTGTTTACACGTGCTGATGGGGCATGTGGCTGCTGTGCGCTGCGTGCAGTACGACGGGCGCAGGGTGGTCAGTGGTGCCTACGACTTCATGGTCAAAGTGTGGGACCCCGAGACCGAGACCTGCCTCCACACATTGCAGGGACACACCAACAGAGTCTACTCTTTACAGGTACGTCCATGATTAACAACACTAATATCGTTGGGTGATAGGGTACACTCTTTACTAGTCCAGTCTCAAGCATGCTATATCGCTACAGAGAAACACTGCGATAAATGATAATATTAAAACTACTTTAGGCCACTAACAAAGCAAGATAACCCAATGGACCTGTTTTTAAATGTGAAGTATCACTAAAACTAAAACTCATGAACTGTAAGAAGTAAATTGCAGAATTAACCAAGAAATAGCTATAGAAGTTATTTATTCTACCTCCCTTATTCTATACAGAAATCAAACCTCATGCTAATATATAAAAATAAATAAAATCTCCCCACTTTTGCTAACAAATAAATATTAAGACCCAGAATATATTGTTCCAGCTTCCATATGGTATACTGAACAAGTCGATATAGTAATTATTGTGACAAGCTTTCATTCTTATCCAAATTTGAATTAAATCACACAAAATTATCAAATTTCTTCCTCCAAAGTCTGAACTCTGCTTCAAACCAAGTGCCTTTAGTGACCAAGGATTGAAAGTAACAAATCTAGGAAAACTGGTATACTAGAATGAATCATCTTACAAGAAATACTACACTTTACTTTTTTGTTTTATTTTGTTTTGTTTTAGTTTCATCATTACGTCATCATCGTCATTACAAGTGCACCAGTCACAGCATCATTCTTAGCTTAGCTCTTTTTTTTTTTTTTTTTTGTGAAACTTTGTCGGAAAACATGAGCTAATCCCACTGTTTGCTAAATGTCAAAAGTCCCCGTCTCTTACATACCACAGCCAACTCCCCTGTTCCATTAGCGCACACCCTTTACCATAACAGTCCCTGTGGATGTGCTCGGCGGGACTGTTTGCTTGGCTCCTTTCACCTCTACTCCTCCTTAATCTGATTGCAAAAGCTCTGATCTTGCGTCTTCTCTGCATCATTGACCTGCGGCGTTTGCTCAAAGTGTCCTCTTGGTGCTCTGCGATGACCGCGCACTTTAGCTAAACTCAACTCACAACTCTTAACTCATTTTTCATGTAAAGTTTGTAGGGATGAAGCATATATTGGGGAATTGTTTTTGAAATTACAATATTGGCATGTTCCTTAAGTATGTTTTAACCAGTTTTACTCTTGTTTTGGTCTATTTTACGTTTACAATATCGGTAAAATATTGAAAGTTTTTAAAATATTCAATGCATTCTCTAGTTGTTGTTTTGCATTAGTTATCATCCAATACCTAAAATTCCTTAAATGTTCTGGCACTGTTAACAGATTACATTGTGAGCATACCAAATGGTTAAACTATGGATTTATTTATTTTTTCTTTGCTGATACTGACATCCAATATTTCAGACTATCATATTAAGACTTTAAAATCCATTTTAATGACCACAACTTTAGGTTAAGTTATATTAAAGTTCAGACGTTGTAGTTTTTGGCTTTTGTAAAAATAAACAGAATGCATTTATTTGGTATATAAAATAATTTCTTGCAGAATTGTGCAAACATACAGCCATATTTTTACTCATGAGTCTGTCCAAAAAAATAAATCTGTTGATTACTGGAGACCAACTGAGAATGGCACATGGACACATGCAGACTGGTGCAGTGCAGAAAAAATACTGATGCCAAATATTTTCAATAACTGATACTAGTACTGATATATGTAGAAATATCATCTATAACCATGCCTCAGATGCACACTAAACCCTTGGCTCTCGTCCCTGCAGTTCGATGGAATCCACGTAGTGAGCGGCTCTTTGGACACCTCGATCCGGGTGTGGGACGTGGAGACGGGGAACTGCATCCACACGCTCACGGGACACCAATCTCTGACCAGCGGCATGGAGCTCAAGGACAACATCCTGGTATCTGGCAACGCAGACTCCACTGTCAAGATCTGGGACATCAAGACGGGCCAGTGCCTGCAGACGCTACAAGGTCAGTGCTCTACTCCAGGCTTCACGGGCAGTACAGATGGGTTCTACTGTTCTACTGTGTGGTAGTGGCAGCTAAAATTTGATGTCATTAGAGAAGACGTCTTTTCTAGTGTATTTCTAGTGTATTTCTAGTGTACTTTTACTGACTACTTCAATATAGCATTCAACTTTTTTTACTTTTTACATTGTATATTTTCACTGAAGGAATCAAAACTATGAATAATAATAATAACTCAAAGGATGTTTTTATATGTTAGATTCTTTCAAATATTCACCCTTTGCACCCTCTCGGCATGTAGCCTGATTCATCAGCCGGTTTCACTTCATGGAAACCGTCTGACCTTGCAGCATTAGAATGCGTTCTCTCGATGGTAGGTGGGTACTTTTTTTATTTAACCAATCGCTTCTATTTTGTCGTGACGTATATAATGCTCCACTAACGGGGCTAACTGGTATATTAAGCTTTTGCAAAATCCAGTAGGAAGGAGGACAGTAACGTCTTTCCCCTTGATGAAATTCACCAAACATTCTCTTTGTTCCGGCTTTAAATCCTTGATCTCGGGAATCGTTGCCAACACAGAATGTATGGCTCTTCGCTGATTGGTTGGTGTCCAGACTCGGACTTCCGGGGTTCTTGCAAACCGTCTAGTGTATTCTGATTCCTGACCTAGTCGCTGGAGAGAAATGAAATTGCGCGGAGGCACAAGGTGGTGCCAGCCTGACTGCTCGGCTTGAACCCTGACAAGGCAAATCTGTGAAGGCCAAAAACCATTTCGGGGCACTTGATCATGAAGCTCATTGAGAGAAGTCCAAGGACTGTCAACATAAAAAGTGGCTACTGTGAGGAGTCAAACATTTGTTTCTTTGTGACATAATTCCATACATCCTGCTTCATGTATTTGAGGTCTTCAGTATGTATCTGAAATGAAGAAAGTAGTAAACAGAAAGTAAAAACATTTGAGTAGATGAGTCCAAACTTGAGACCTGTAATGTATATAAATCATACGTAATTAAAGGGATCCTGCGCCTCTTGTAATCCTTGCTTTAGCTTAGAACAATTACAATTACTACATTGTAAAACTCCATATTGGTCTATTACTTTGCTGTAAAGAAATTGAGACAACATGGCCTAATTATCCCAAAGTCCAACTCTCTGAACTGCTGCAATGGGAGCAGCGCATTGAGACCTGCCTAAACAAATGATTCCCAGTCCTCCTCCCCACCTTCGATCCCATTTGCATTTTGTAAACTACTGCACAAGTGGAAAAAAAAAAATCTCATAATAATCCTTCCGTGTGGCACTCTTTAGCTGAAAACCCCTGCCTGCTGCTCGCCGATTACACTCTCATTCTCTCTGTGTCCCTTTAAACACCTCCGACTCCATTAGCGCCTCACGGGAAACCGCAAATCCCGCTCGCATCTTAGCAGCGGTTAGCGACAGCCACCAGCCTCCCCGCATCCAAACAACCCCATTAGGAAAAAAAAAAAAAAACTCCTCAGAAAAAGCGGGTCGGACAAAAGGATGCCCTAGGAACAGCCCCGGGGGGGAAAGGGGGGGGTACGCGTTTGTCTCGTGATGAAGCTGGCGAGGAGGAGGAGGAGGAGCAGGGCAGTGCTGGGCAGGGGTCGGCCGTCTTTGTGGGTCACGTAATTGGGGCAGTTTGAGTGTTTTGATAAGACAATGGGCCCCGACATGGACTTCCGTGGTAATGACAGGACACGGAGCTTTGTTGTGGTAATGAGCTAGGTTATGAAGAGGGGAGGGGGCAGGTGGAGAGGGAGATCGCAGCCTTTTGAACCGAGCGCAGATCTAAGGGCAAAAATGGAGTTGCTTGTTGACAGAAGGACTCTTAATGTGCCTTTTTAACAGTGTTTTGCTTTGTTTGATGCTAACCGTTTGAGCGACTAATAGAGCAGCACAATAGCAATAAGGCTAATGTGGCGTCTGAGTGTTCATATGAGAACGATTTGCTCGTGTGAAGTAGTAGTTAGCATGTCCGTGTAAATATATACCACAAAAGATACGCTGTATATCATTTGACATGGAAAAATACAAATGACGAAAGCCTATTAGATGTTGTGGAATTCTTAAATGACTATAGAACAATTTCATGGTGGTTATGGAGATTAATCAGTTCATGAATAGTAGTGATTACGCCAGGGTGACCACACGTCCCTGCTTACCCTGGACATTTGATCTAAACCAGGACTAAAACAGGACTAAACTAAGACTCTAAACCAGGACTACATCAGGTCTAAACCAGGACTAAACAAAGACTCTAAACCAGTATTACATCAGGGCTAAACGAGGACTAAATTAAGACTAAACCAGGGCTACATCAGGTCTAAACAAGGACTAAAACATGACTAAACTAAGACTAGACCAGGTCTAAACCAGGTCTAAACAAACACTAAACCAGGACTACATCAGGTCTAAACCAGAACTAAACTAAGACTAAACCAGGACTAAATTAAAACTAAACCAGGAATGCATCAGGTCTAAACCAGGTCTCAACCAGGTCTAAATCAAGACTAAACCGGGACTACATCAGGTCTAAACCAGGAATAAACTAAGACTAAACCAGGACTATCACTATTTTTTGACTGTTCTTAACCGTCACCAACAGTAAAGAGGAGCATAAATTATAATTTGTTTTGCCAAAATACAGAAAACCATATTTGCGAATGACCACAAAACACAAAAATGCAGCGTCAGAACCCCCTCAGATTATGACTGACGCGAGAATGCACAATCTTACACGCTCTTTTCACAATTTTATTCATACCGACCATCTCCACCCGAGTGTGTCCCAGTTTAGAATTTTGAAAATCTGCTCACCGTAGAATACCCCCTAACTGAAAAATGATTATCTTGACTGTTTTAGATGCAAAGTTGTGTCATTTCAGTTCAATTTCTAGTTCAACAAAGTAAAATTAAAGGGCATTGTTGCTGATTTTTACTGTGTTAAACCCTTGAGAAACAAAACTAGTTCATTAGCACAGTTGCTTCATGCATTCTGAACATCATAATTATTCACCGTGATGAGTTTATAACAGACTGGATCTAATCTAACAATGAACAGCTTTATAATAACTTCCAAACAGATCACAGCCGACATAGTTTGACCTCAATAGCTGCTTATACGATATATTTGTACTGTGGCAAGATAAATGTTGCTCTGACACAATAGGAAATGGTAGAAGCTTGTAGTTGGTTGTGTTAGACGTACAATCCCAGTTGCGTTTTTAATACAGTAAAGTGATCTTCTATGTAGCTGCTTGCACATGCGACCTGATCTATACCTGCGGCAAGCGTTTTATTTGCAGTCTCTTGATTCAGTGCTCCCTTGCCTTTCCTTCACCCTGATTAATTTCATTTCATTTTTGGGCCCTGGGGGAAATCTGCGCTCCGTCACCCTATAACTCCACTGTACCAACACAGACCTAACCTCAAAAGTGAGTCAGCGCTGTGAGGGCTGGCACTCCCACCGACGCCATCTTGACTTTGACTGTGGCCGGCTGCCAGGGCGCCCACACCACACAGTCTCCTGCGGTCTCTCGGTCTCTTTCTCCCTCTCTTCCACTCCACTCCCTCGCTCTCTCTCCCCCTTTCTCCCGCTCTCTTCCGCCCCCCCTTTCCTCTTTCGCTCTCTGTTTCCCTGTTTCCCTCTTTCTTGGCTCAGGGGAAGAAGGTGCATTGACAGTGACAAGCCTAAGCCTGTCTGTTGTACCACACAGTCAGAGCCCCAGGTCCAAAAAGAGGAACTGCTTTCTCCCGTCACCTTCTGTAACACACACACACACACACACACACACACACACACACACACACACACACACACACACACACGCTCTCGGTTCAGTCTGCACCTACTTATGCAGAGTCCTGTTTCCGATTGAGACTGCTCTATGTGCTTCTACAAAAGTACACCAAAGTAATAAACAGGACTGGGTATCATTAGGAAGTTGCATACAGTACCTCGATACATAGGCCACGATACGATACATACATTGATACATAGCCCATGATACTATATATATCTTGATACAGTGAGCTTTCGATTCGATACAATTTATTTCAAATCGATTCAAGACAGTTCAATAAAAAATAATGGCTAAATCATGGCTGTGATACCCAAAGTCTTAGTTAAACCACTTCTTGTGAAAAGCTGATATGAAACACATCCTCAAAACAGTGAAATGTCAAATGTGTTGCATAAATGAGTTTGCTTCCTCTGAAAAAGCAACAAAACTGTAGCCAGGCAGGCGCCACCTAGTTCCTACATTCAATTTAATTTCTCTCCAGCGACTAGGTTAGGAATCAGTATACACTACAAGGTTTGCAAGAACTGCGGAAGTTGTAGACCACGCACCTGCCAATCAGTGAAGAGCTGTGAAGCCCTGACGTCAAACTCAAGCATCTGACTGGGTCCCTTTTGTGGTACAGCACAACAGTAAACAAAGAGGTCGAGGTGGATGTAGACCAGGCATGTCCAAACTATGGCCCGGGGGCCAAATGCGGCCCTCAGGCTTCCTGGAAAATTGGCCCAAATTACCTTGCATCAATTAAAACATAACTTTTTACTGCAAGTTTTTGGAAAATCTACCTTGATAAAGCTGATATTTCATATTTTGTGTGTGGTTTTGAGGATCTTAGCATGAATAAAGACTGATGGATTATTCTAACATGTTAAACATGCACATATTTCAATTATTCACTGTACTGAGCACCAGTCTATGGCCCTCAATTGGCCCTCTGCTTCATCTGTGTTTAGATATGTGGCCCTTGATGAAAAAAGTTTGGACACCCCTGATGTAGACAAAGACAGACATTCTGTGTTGGCAACGATTCCCAAGATCGAGGATTTAAAGCCGGAACAAAGAGAATGTTTGGTGAATTTTATCAAGGGGAAAGACGTTATTACCCTTATTCCTGCGGGATTTGGTGCATTACATACACCACAACCAGATAGCAGCGATTGGTTAAATAAAAAAAGTACCCGCTTACTGTCGAGCGAACAAATCCTAGCGCTACGAGGTCAGACAGTTTCCACAAAGTGAAACCAGCCGATGAATCAGGCTGACAAAACTGTAGCTCTGTAACAAAATCATTTAGAAAAATATACCAAAAAAATAAATTTAAAAAATCGATACAGCAGCCCACGATATAGCTACTGTATCATCACAAACAATACGGTATATCAATATTTTTGCACACCCCTAGTAATAAAAGCACATGTTGCAAGGGGTGGGCCAGTGTCAGTGTATTTATTTTTTGAGTCAATGTCAGTATCCAGTATTTTGCCAATATTTGTATCTTATGTATCTATATTATGTATCTTAACTTCATGTAGGTTTTACCCTCATTACTTATGCTGATAGTGTAGCTGGTTGTGCTTAGAAGGGCATCTGGTGTCAAAAAAACTGGTTCACCAAATATGAAGCAATAAATTAATAAGTATCTTTTAATTATTTGTATGTATTTGGAAAGGGGCTGTAGGCTTGAATAGTTTAATTGTAGATTTTACACTTGTATTTTCATATAAGAGACAATGTTTTGCACCAGAGCAGTAGAGCTAACAAGGACAATGAGTGGCTGAAAACTCCTCCGTCCAAACCATTTAATATAATCTTCAAGTTTTGTGAGAAGAGACATTTTTGAAGTTCACAGCCCATTTGAAGCTGCACAGAGATCAGTGGAGCTCTGTGCAGCAGCTCGAGCCCACTGTATCCCTCCACGTTTCCTACAGAGCCTGTCTTCTGAAGTAAAACCCAAAAGTACATGCTAAAACTCAGCTCACAAACCCTGTCCTCTGCCTCACCTCTCCTCCTCCTCCCTGGCCACTCTTCTGACCATTTATTACGGATAACTAGGACTGTATATGATGTATCGTGGGACACTTTTTCCAAACAATACTGCGGTCAGAGTGAAGGACAGGAAAAGTTAGAATAAGATAGAAAAGGTGCGATGTAGCGATGTCAAAAGTTTGGACACACTTCATGTACCGTATTTTCCAGATTATAAGTCACACCAGCCAAATAATGCGCAATGAAGAAGAAAAAAACATATATAAGTCGCACTTTTTGGGAAAATGTATTTTATAAAATCAGAGACCAGGAATCGACATTTCATCTTGAAAGGCAAGTTACAGTAATAACAACAGAACAGAGAACAACACACTGAATAGGCTGTAATATGTTAATGAATGTTAACGTAACATATGAACAGTTCTTCAGATAATTATATCATAAACAACAGAACATAAGTTTACCAAACTCACAATCTCACTCCAAATCATTAAATCCACTGAATTCTTCTCCTCGGTGTCACTTCCATGCAACCTCTAGAGATAAACCATAGACCCATGAGGTAAACAGCGCGCCGCTTCCTCTTCTGTGTAGCTGTCATCAGACTCAGCCTCAGATCCAGGCAAAATTATTCCGGCCTTTCTGAATCCCGACAGGATGGTTTTGATTGTCATTGAAGTTCAGGCTTTGTCAGTTCATCCAGGGACTTCCAGGAAAGTTGCATGGAGCACCCTCCTAGTTGCTGTAAAGCTGTGTTCTCTCCTTTCCACCAGTTCCTCACAAGTTTCTCACTCACTCCAAACTTTCCTTCTGCTGCTCGATTACCATTTTCGACTGAATATTTCACTATTTGCAGCAGAACAATGGCTTTTTCTGCAGGAGACATGCGCAGTAGAGTGCGAAGTGACAGTGGTACAGGAGTAATAGGAGCAGCAGATACTGACACACGAGCCTAGAGCGCCCTCTTGCGGCTGTCAGTCTGAAAATTTTAATATACGTCGCACCGGAGCATAAGTCGCAAGACCACCATGAAACCATGAAAAAAAGTGTGACTTATAGTCCAAAAAATACGGTATATTTCTTCTTTATTTCCATGACCTTGTTGTAGATTCTCACTGAAGACATCAAAACTGTGAATGAACATAACAAACAAAATAACAAACAAAAACTCAAATTCACTCCAAACTTGTTTCAGATTTTAGAGTTTGAAATTACCCACCCTTTGCTTTGATCACTGCTTTGTACTTTTAGACTTAGACAGACTTTATTGTTCCACAAGGGAAATTATTATTGAGCCAAGGGGAATCATATAGACACACAATACGCTGATAGTGTATTTGAATAAACCAAGTAAAGTTTTCTTAGCAACACTGAGTTATATTTGTGAATTTCTAACCAGTATCCCCCTGTCTCTCTGTCCACAGGTCCACACAAGCACCAGAGCGCAGTCACATGCCTCCAGTTCAACAAGAACTTCGTGATCACCAGCTCGGACGACGGCACGGTCAAACTGTGGGACCTGAAGACGGGCGAGTTCATCCGTAACCTGGTGACCCTGGAGAGCGGGGGCAGCGGGGGCGTGGTGTGGAGGATCAGGGCGTCCAACACCAAACTGGTCTGCGCCGTGGGCAGTCGCAACGGCACCGAGGAGACCAAGCTGCTGGTGCTGGACTTCGACGTGGACATGAAGTGAGGGGGACTCGGCGGGGACATAGGACAACACCAGACAGAGAGGGAGAGAGGGAGGAGAGGGGGGCGGCTGTCAGGAAAAGCCCACCCGGATGTCCTCCTCGCACAGCGGCCGTCCTGTCCTCCGCGCCCTGCACCCCGTCCCCTGGGCCACGCGTTACTGACCCTGCTCTACGTCAGGGGGACCGGGCGGGACACGGGGCATGGAGCTCGCCTCTGATTGGACGAGAAGATAATAGGAAGCAGGAACTGAGCGGAGCCATTTCCCGGTTGGGTTGTTTAGCTTCGCGCAGACTTGGTTTTATCTCACGCCTGACAGACTGGGACATGTACAGAGATCTATTATTTTTGAAAGCACCCGTCGATGCCCACAAACACTTGCACTTGCTCTGGAGCCGAGCAGTGAAGACAGCGTGTACACAAAGAGATTGAGGGAGATGTTCCACGTGCATTTCCACACCTTATGAGCTGCTTGTTGTGAAGGAGTGAAAGCTGAAAGACCATTGGCCGTCAGCCCGAGGGCGGGGCCTGGGGTCAGGCTCGTTTCTTGTCACTCCGTTTCGTTCATGTTTTTCCACTTGGTTCTCACTAGGTTTTTCTTTACAGTGTCTCACAACCACAACTGTGAATTTCCGGACTTTTCGTTGCTTTATCATTTGAGTTTCCTGTTGTAATTATTTCTGTCCTTGCCGTTGCCAATAGGAACCGATCCCAGTATTAGAACGTGCTCACTTTAGGTTTGCTGTCGAGACGTCACAGGGTTATTTTGTTGGAGTACTTTGTTTCTGTTGTACACATGGTGGGTGTGTAGCACATTGATGCTGTCCAGAGGTTTTCAGTCCAGCTGTGCAGTGCTGTTATGAGAGGACCTGGAGCTCCTCTGCTGTCGGCCTGCAGCCCCTCCCCCTCTATGTTTCCCAAGTGGCCAAACTGTATCTATGCTGCTAGTCCAATGGAAAAGACATGAACTCTCACTTACTGTGACGTTTTAGTCCCAGGCAAAATTCCAAATTGAACAGTTTGGACGTTAAGTCACCAAACTAAAGTTAACATCCACATTTAGATTTGAGTTTGTTTTTGCCACTGAAACTTGAGCCAAACGTGCCTCTACGAGGCTGCGGCGAGGCGTGCCGCCTGCAGAGGATGGGGATGTACACTGTTGGAGTGTGCGTGTGTGTGTGCGTGTGTGTGTCATGGGCTACTTGTAAACACATTCCTGGGGACATGGCTCTTTGGGCCTGTTCTTTGGGGAAATGTACAAATGCCACAAAAACAAAGAGACTTTGGGCTGTGTGTGTGAGAAGTGTCGTTCTGTGTGATGGTTCATTTAATGATGTCTGAAGCTCCAGAGGAGAGCAGCGCTGGAGCCCCCAGCCCCATGTGCTGTCAGACCACAACACAACAGACCCCTCTCAATCTCCAAGAGTCACAACTCAAGCTGAACTGTGAAAGTGCTATAACACTGTATATTAAAGCAGAAAAAACAATGGCTCTATCTCCTCTTGTTGTTTCTCCCTGTTTAATTTATGATCTGGTTTGAGAATCAGATTTGTCACAGGTGTTTTATTTTCAGTTTCTGTAAAACTGCCTGGCAAAAAGAAAAGCGTCAGAAAAAAAACTTAAAGGGATTGTGTATTGTTTGATTCACTTAGAATTTTATTTTCTTATAACTTAAGTGCAATAAAATGTGGGTTTTTCTTTTTCATTTCAAGCATATCAGTTGTGTGTTTTTGTTTCCAATGTGAAGGCATCCTTCATGTTTAATAAAGCAAATGATTTAGTTTATTCAACCTACAGGGAGCCATCTGAGCAGATGTCACACAGACTTTACAAGGCACATTACACACGAACTGCTGACTGCACCACACACACCACACACACACACACACACCACACACACCACACACACCACACACACCACACACACACACACACACACCACACACACCACACACACCACACAACCCTCGGCTCACTTTTCTACTAATGTGAGAATGATGCAGTCAGTTTATAATGATGGATCATCTTTAAGAAACCAAACTTAAGATGTTTCTGTCACAATAAACTTAAAACCAGCAGGGCCACACTGACCTTCAAATGCTCATATATATAAAGAGATGAATTAGATCTGATGTTCACATTCACTTCTTTAGTAGTGTAGTGCCTGAGGTTAGCCAAAGTGCTTATGTCTATAAAGTACTTCCTGATCCAGGTCAACACAAGTTGTACACAAGTAAAAGCTGATCTTGAGGATTATCTGCTTCCAAACCAAAATATAAACACATGAGGTAATAATGAATCAATCTTTATTTTAAAGCCACATTTAAACAGTGAATCATGATTTGCTTTGAACATGTTTTATTTCTGGCCGCACAGACCACTAATTGTCATATTTTTGTGTAGAGTCCTACATGCTGTGCCTATGACGATATAACCCAAGTCAAACCACTCTTATATCCTCTGGAGTCAAAGTGCCCTAAATTACTCTGCACACTGCCCCACAAAAGCCCCCACACTAATACTGCATGTGTTTAGTAGTTTAGTACTGGCCTATGCAGTTAATCCCTAAAACACATCCCCCGTTCAGCTCCTGTAAACTGAACATCCAGCCTGTCCTAGTGCAAAAACACTGAGCCGCACAATGAACTGCACACATATGAACATAATCTGGGACATTCAAAAGCGGCCAAGCATATTAATCTGCCCCCAAACAAAACCACATCATTATGATTTTAATCCCTTTATTAATATTTCGGTTAAAACCAGCTAAGCCCTTGCTAACACAAATACGCCGCTGTCCTTTTCCGCTGCACTTTGTATACAAACGCCTTACCTCAAATTAATGTATTTTTGGACGGTTAGCTTCTGTTAAATCTATCCCCTAATAATCTTTTGAGCACACAGCAGCGATACAAGCGTTTTGGCTCTGTTCTGGACTGTGGATTCCTGAACGCCTGTTGCCTAGCGATAGTCTTCCTGTCCGAAGTCTCAGACCGTCTTTGTGGAAAAAGCACTGGAGACTCACATGAATAGAAGTGCAAGGGAGGAAGAGGGAAGAGGGGAGGGGGGTTGGTATCCTCTTTGGAGAGTTGGGGTACGATCATTGGCGCGTACACACAGTTCGTAATCGACTCCTTCACGCCGGATTTGTTTGCAAGCCCAGACAAAATGGTGGGACGAGTGTAGGTGTGCGCATTGACGAGCGCGTTTGAGTGGTCAATACCAGCGCCGGACTGTTCCTGTGGAGGAGCTGAAGCTGTCGGCGCGAAGAACGATTCAGTGAAATCCACGTGCTTCCATCCTCTCTCAAAGTTTGTTCTGAAAGTACAACTATGAAGGTTGGTGCAAGTTTTATATTGTATTACAAACAAAGAAGCTACACAAACTTTTTCAACTTCTTACACTTTGTTGGTCCTTGGATGCAACAGAAAAATTCCTAGTTTAATAGTTTGGCATGATTATAGTTGCACTTAGTGCAGGGGTGTCCAACTTTTTTCCTCTGTTGAGCTACTTTTACAAAATGAAAATGCCAGAGAGCTCCTAGTTTTAGCAGGCACAAGAAATTGAGTAAATATAAGAGTCACAGCCAGCCTTAGATAGGGTACAGTTAAGTGCCAATCAAACAAACTTTTATCTGTTTATTAGTGCACTAAGTTACAACCCCAATTCCAGTGAAGTTGGGACGCTGTGTAAAACTAAAAAAAAAAAAAAACTATATTGAACTGAATAAACTACAAAGACATGATATTTAATGTTCAAACTGATAAACTTTTTATGCAAATATTCACTCATTTTCAATTTGATGTCTGCAACACGTTCCAACGTTCCTACATGCAGAGATTTCTCCAGATTCTCAGAATCTTTTGATGATATTATGGACTGTAGATGATGAAATCCCTAAATTCCTTACAATTGTACGTTTAGAAACGTTGTTCTTAAACTGTTGGACTATTTGCTCACACAGTTGTTCACAAAGTGGTGAACATCACCCCATCCTCACTGGTGAATGACTGAGCCCTTCGGAGAAACTCCTTTTATACCCAATCATGACACTCACCTGTTTCCAGTGAACCTGTTCACCTGTGGAATGTTCCAAACAGGTGAATTTTAAGCATTCTTCAACTTTCCCATTCTTTTGTTGCCCCTGTTCCAGCTTTATTGGAACGTGTTGCAGGCATCAAATTGAAAATGAGTGAATATTTGCATAAACAATAAAGTTTATCAGTTTGAACATTAAATATCATGTCTCTGTAGTTTATTCAGTTGAATATAGGTTGAAAAGAATTTGCAAATCATGGTATTCTGTATTTTTTTAAGTTTTACAGAGCGTCCCAACTTCATTGGAGTTGGGGTTGCAGGCATCAAAATGATATATTTACAATGACAATAGGCATTTAATCAGTCAAATTTTACTTATTCAGCACAATACGTATAATTCAGAAATCCTTTGGCGAGCTACAGGTTGGAGATCCCTGCTTTAGTGCAATTTCAATTTTTCAAGTACCGTATTTTCTGCTCAAAAGCCTCCAACCCCATCAAAAAACGACTGCGCAGCCCGCAATCCAGAGCGCCCTATACACGAATCCACTCAGCACGACCGCGCAGCGAAAAACACCCACAGCCACACTCATCACTCCACGCCGACGAGGAACGGAATGCGAATGTGTGCCACTTCTAGACACGACTGAACAACTGAGTCACTGCGAACACACCGACAATCCGTTGGTCCCAGACAGCCCCCTCCCTACACGCCACAACTGAACAAAGCCCAGAGTCACCGTGAACGCACCAAACAAAGTCCCACTGACCCATTCAACTGTTGTGTTTCGTTAAAAGTCCGGTGCGGTTTATTTGTGTATGGAAGATAATTTGTTCCATCACATTTTGAATTTTAAATACTGCTGAATTACTCATTTTGATTTTTTTTTTTTTTATCTTAAAGAAAGATGTTTGAATTATTTTTATTCTGAATTTTAGTTGCAGAAATTTTAAGTTTACTTTATCAATATGTTTCAAATTCTAAGTAAAAATTTCACAACATAATTTCACAACATATATTTTCAAGCCCTCAAATTCAGTGTAAAATTTGCTGTGAAAATTTTCACCACAAAGATCCAAGATGCCAAGGCAAAAGCAATCGATCATGTGAGCAAGGAGGACAGTCTTTTTCCTATTGACTGTTCTCATCTGTGGGCAGGGTTTACACGTAAGAAATCAAAGAGAGGAGATTTTGATGAGGTTGATTCTGACTAATCAGATTGCTTGTTACTAAATCGGATCACTTCAAATCGATTGCTTCGGCCTTGGCATCTTGGATCATTCCTGTTAATTTTTTTCACTGCGAATTTTACACTCTGAATTTTGACTGTTGAATTTAAAAGGTGACATTTTTATTTTGAATTTTAAACACTTTGAAAATGTACTCGTTAAGTCTCATTCAGACTGAAAATAATTCAAACATGTTTTTTCAGAGTTAAAAAATTCAAAGTGAGAAATTCAACGGCATTTAAAATTCAAAATCTAATGAAACAAATTATCTTCCATATTTGTGTTTATTTGTTTATTTGTTTGAAAATAGACCATTCTATGACAGTCTGCCTTATAATCCAGAGCGCCCTATAGTGTGGAAAGTACGGTATTTAATTCATAATAAAATGCCTAAAACATCCACTATGAATATACATGGTTCATATGGCTTAGAATTAGCACTGAAAGTAGTTTATTATAAACAGTGACTTTTAAAATGTATTCCCCTACAGATTACAGATTACATACCTCAAAATGTAGTTTGTAACGGAATCCATGAAATTACTTAAAGTGAGTAACGTAATCTGAATACTTTGGATTACTTGATATGTTCATGCTTTTTTAAACGACATGAATGTAGCAACTCATCCTGAAAATTCTTGTTTGTTCTCTTCAAATTGTCTGTTGAGCCCAAGTCTCCATGAACAGGTAATTTTTTGCAGTAGAGAAGTAAAGACTAGGATATTTTATCATAAGATGTTTTGTCTGCTGAAAGACAATAAAAAAGCCCAGTCTTCACTTAAGCAAATTAAAAAATATTATTGATAGAGAAATGATTTTGATATGAGATCATGCCTTCAATTATGTCAACCTACTGTTAGGTGACACATTGTTTAGCCATAGTTTAGACCTGGTTTAGTCCTGGTTTAGACCTGGTTTAGACCTGCTGTTAGTTCTGGTTTAGTCCTGGTGTTAGTTCTGGTTTAGTCCTGGTTTAGTTCCTGGTTTAGTTAGTTCTGGTTTAGTCTGGTTTAGTCTGCTGGTTTAGTCCTGGTTTAGTCCTGGTTTAGTTCTGGTTTAGTCCTGGTTTAGTTCTGGTTTAGTTCTGGTTTAGTTCCTGGTTTAGTTCCTGGTTTAGTTCTGGTTTAGTCCTGGTTTAGTTCCTGGTTTAGTCCTGGTTTAGTCCTGGTTTAGTTCTGGTTTAGTCTGGTTTACTGGTTTAGTTCTGGTTTAGTCCTGGTTTAGTTCTGGTTTAGTTCTGGTTTAGTCCTGGTTTAGGTCTGGTTTAGTCCTGGTTTAGTTCTGGTTTAGTCCTGGTTTAGTTCTGGTTTAGTCCTGGTTTAGTTCTGGTTTAGTCCTCTGGTTTAGTCCTGGTTTAGTCTGGTTTAGTCTGGTTCTGGTTTAGTTAGTCCTGGTTTAGTCTGGTTTAGTCCTGGTTTAGTTCTGGTTTAGTCCTGGTTTTTCCTGGTGTTAGTTCAGTCCTGGTTTAGTCCTGGTTTAGTTCTGGTTTAGTTCTGGAGTTCTGGTTTAGTCTGGTTTAGTCTGGTTTACTGCTGGTTTAGTCTGGTCCTGGTCTGGTTTAAAGTTAGTACAAAGTGATGTCTGAATTTCAAAGACACAAATGTGTTTTTACCTGTGCACTGCCGGCTCTGTTCCACTGGCTCCTCGACCTCGTCCATTGTGTAACTGACGCCACCGATGTTAACAAGACATTTACACAGCTCTTATTGCGCGTGTTTTGTTTGGGTTTCCGGCAATGAGTGGAATTACCGAAATAATCATTTTAAAAATGTGAAAACAGGAAAATACCGCTGGGTAATCCATTTATTTCAACAAAGTAACCATAATCCAATTACCACTCATTGAAACAGTAACTGTAACTGAATACAGTTACTCATAATTTCTATTCTGATTATGTAACTCGTACATGTAATCCGTTACTTCCCAACACTGATTATAAAGCACTGTTAGAAACTGGGTAGAACTGTTAAATTTCGATTTAAAATTTCATCAACTTGACCTATCTCTTGCCAGATTCTACAAGGTAAACACAAACAAAAACACTGGAAATGATGGTTCATTTATTTATGTTGTAACAGGCTCTGTTCACTCTTACGTCACAAACCAGGAAGACGTTTGGACACATGCGATGACAACGTCCGGTGTATTTCCCGACACTGGGCTCGCCGACCGAAGTAAACGTGATCAGTGGTAAAATGAGGACGAGGTCTTTCAACCATCAGGGGGTTAACACATTATTTACGCCCATGTCTCCTAACACAAGCCTAAATAAATTGCACTCTCTCTATTTTTTTTCTAGTTTTAACAGCTAAGGAGATTCAACAAAGTGACCACCTACAGGCTGGTTTGCATGATCAGTGCAAATCCCCCCTTCCCTGGATTCTGCCTTGATTTACGCCCATGTCTTTTAACACAAGCTTAAATAAACATCACTCCTGCTATTTTGTTTTTGTATTAGCCACCAGGGGGATTCAATAAAGTGACCAAGTGATCACCCCCCCCGAACCACGAGAGGATCTTTTGGAAGCAGTTCTTTGGCTATAAACATATATATGAGCAAACCTATCTCACTGTCAAATCAAAAATATGATTATGATCTGAATTCTGGAGTTACACATTAAGTAAAGGTCATTTTAAGAGTAGTATAAAGCAGGTGTGTAGTGGACGTGGTACGTGGAGGTTCACTGTCACCCACTTCTCCTGACATGAGTTATAAAAATAACAAATATAAAATAGATACGACTTAAATGTCAAACCGGAGCTGTTGGCAATGGTGAAAACAACCTGCATAGGCTCATGATATCTGCAGTGCTGTCCTATACTGACCTGAGACATGAGGGACCAGGACTAAACCAGGACTAAACCAGGACTAAACCAGGTCTAAACCAGGACTAAAACAGAAATAAAATAGGACCAAAACAAAACTAAACCAGGACTAAAAGAGGACCAAAACAGAAAATAAACCAGGACTAAACCAGGCCTAAAACAGAAATAAAACAGGACCAAAACAGAAATAAAACAGGACTAAACCATGCCTAAACCAGGTCTAAACCAGGACTAAAACAGGACTAAAACAGAAATAAAACAGGACCAAAACAAAACTAAACCAGGACTAAACCAGGCCTAAAACAGAAATAAAACAGGACCAAAACAGAAATAAAACAGGACTAAACCAGGTCTAAACCAGGTCTAAACCAGGACTAAACCAGGTCTAAACCAGGTCTAAACCAGGACTAAAACAGGACTAAAACAGGACTAAAATAGGACTAAAACAGGACTAAAACAGAAATAAAACAGGACCAAAACAAAACTAAACCAGGCCTAAAACAGAAATAAAACAGGACCAAAACAGAAATAAAACAGGACTAAACCAGGCCTAAACCAGGTCTAAACCAGGACTAAACCAGGACTAAACCAGGTCTAAACCAGGACTAAAACAGGAATAAAACAGAAATAAACCAGGACTAAACCAGGATTTAACAGGACTAAACCATGGCATGTGGACGTCTCTCCTCTTCTTCTATCAATAATATTTTTACTACAGTTAAGTAAAGTCTGGGCTTTTTATTTTCTTTTAACAGACAAAACTTCTTATGTGAAAATTTCCTTGTCTTTGCTTCTCTACAGCAAATCAAGTAATCCAAAGTATTCAGATTACGTTCCTCACTTTAAGTAATTTAATGGATTACGTTACAAACTACATTTTGAGGTATGTAATCTGTAATCTGTAGGGGAACACATTTTAAAAGTAACCCTCCCAACACTGCTAACTACTGACTGATATCGTGTAGAGTCAAGTTGAGAACTCCAAAAGTGAAAATACAGTGTAAAAAGTAGCGGTTTCTAGTTGTTTAAACCTTCATCTCACTAAATAAAAGTGTTGCCATCATAATTATTATGTAATTTACACAGTTTTAGCCTTTGTTTACATTAAAGTTGCTAGAGAACTGGTATGAACTTGCATCTACATTTGTGTCACATCATCCTGTGTCTGACCAGGAAGTAAAATTACAAAATATATACAGTAAATAGAAAAAAACAAATGGCAAGAATTTGAGTAAAATCTTCTAAAAAAAAAAAAAAAAAGAAAAAGCAAAGTCTAATCTGTCATATTATGCTTTTTGTTCATTCTAAATTAAGAATAATTAAGGTGTAGTTATTATGATGAGATGTAACAGTAATCGAAAAATCGTGATATTGTATCGTCAAAAGTCTCACAATAATATCGTGGATGGTCGCAATATCTCGACTCTCCAGTGTCTCTGCTTAAATTCATTGTTTTGGTGCAGCTACAGCTAAAAAAACTACATAGACCATGACCCTTTGCTCTATTTCAGTCCAATCAAAATGATGAAATAACTGTTATGATGCACTTTTAATCTCACGCTCCATCCTCCCCTCACTCGTGAACAAGACCCCGAGATACTTGAACTGGTTGTGGTGAAGCGGGAGCTGAGCTGAAAGGTGAAGCTCTCGATTTACCGGTCAGTCTTCGTTCCTACTCTCACCTATGGTCATGAGCTCTGGGTAGTGACCGAAAGGACAAGATCACAGATACAAGCGCTCAAAATGGTTTTCCTCCGCAGGGTGGCTGGGTGCTCCCTTAGAGATAGGGTGAGGAGCTCAGTCACACAGGAGGAGCTTGGAGTAGAGCTGCTGCTCCTCCACATTGAGAGGAGCCAGTTGAGGTGGCTCAGGCATTTGTTCCGGATGCCTCCTGGACGCCTCCCTGGGGATGTGTTCTGGTCATGTCCCACTGGGAGGAGGCCCCGGGGAAGACCCAGGACACGCTGGAGGGACTATGTCTCTCGGCTGGCCTGGGAACGCCTTGGAATCCCCCCGGAAGAGCTGGAGGAAGTGTGTGTGGAGAGGGAAGTCTGGGAGGCCCTTCTCAGACCCCGGATAAGCGGAAGAAAATGTATGGATGGATGGATGGACTTTTAAATGCCTCCACAAAATATCGTACCGTATGGGTGTAACGATATCCAAGTCTCACGATAAGATATCGTCACCGTATGAACCTCACAATATGATATTTATTGTGATATCGTGGGAAAGCTCACGATATGGTGGGGAGGCTCACGATGAGGGATGTAACAATATCCAAATCTCTCTGTATGATATTTTCAAGATATACATCTCACAGTTCGATATTTATTGTGATATTTTGTGGAGGCTGACAAAACTGTGGATATGTTATTTTTTCTCTCTTAAAATGCCTCGACAAGAATTAATCCTAAGAACTAAGACTTAAAACTGCTTAGAACTGTTAAATGTTATTTCTTCTTTTAGTCTACACTGAAATGGAGCAAAGGATCATGGTCTATGTAGTTCCCTTTGTCTTTTTTTGAGCTGTTGCTGCACCATAACTCTTCATTTAAGGCAAGAGACTTTTAATTTAATATATTGTGATGGTCCACGATATTATTGTGAGAACTTTGACGATACGATATCACAATATTTCACTTACCATGAAAAGCATATCGTGAGAATATTGTATCGAGAGGTTTGAGTATTGTTACATTCCTAGTAGTTATTATAAAGTAAAAGCTGACTTTATAGACTTACAGTTCATCACGGATAAATGGATGCTGGAGGATTTCAGATGTGTAATTCTTTCCTCATTGTCAGCTTCCAGCATCCTACCAAGCAACAATGTGGCTGCTTCCATGTCTCTGTCCTCCTCCAGGCTCAGCAAGTTATACTGGCCCTAGAAACAATTCATCTATAGATTAGTATTTGCATTTTCAGGTTTAACATCCATGTTTCATTTCCACTTACCTCCATTAGATGACGGATTGAAGTGAACTTTTCGGTAAAGTCCAGTAAAAAACCATTTAGGCAAAATTGCTAAGTCAGCCTAAAAAGATTCTGAAAATTAAAATAACGTGTTAATGTGTTTAATAATATACAATACCAGTCAAAAATTTGGACACACTTTTTCATTTATGTTTCTTCTATGTTTCGCACCATTTTAAAAAAGTGGGCCATTCTTGGGACCGGTAGTGTATTTGGCATATAAGATGATGTAATTATATTTTTGAATCCAACAAGATAAACACAATACTTACCCTAAATGTCCATTTTTCACCAATGGGTTCAAAGTACACAAATGTCTCAGCCCCTTTGTTGAGGAAGGAGGCAGATGGTGTGCCGAAGAGTTTCACTCTAACCTTCATCTTTAAAAGAGAAACACATGTTAGATAAAGCTTATTAAAATGATTTACTCTTTACACAGAGGTGGGACGTGTATGTAAAAAAAATTGATAAGCAAACTGCATATTTAAAGGGGGTATCATGAAAAATTGACTTTTTGGGGCTTTTTACCAGGTTATAACATTCCCTCATCAAAAATATGCCCAAAGAGGTTTTAAATGTCATCCATGCATGTTTGAGTAACTTAGTGATTTCTCTTCCAGGCACTATTTGAAGCCTTCTTAAAGTTAGTAAGTAACATTCTGTAGAATGCTCAGCTCACAGCTCAAATATACAAAAGCAAGATACAAAATACTATCCAGGCTGGCGCCACCTAGTGCATCTGCTCAATTTCATTTCTCTCCAGTGACTACGTCAGAAATTGGAATACACTAGACAGTTTGCAAGAACCCCGGAAGTGTGAGTTTAGGCACCAGTCAATCAGAGAAGAGTCATACATTCTGTGTTGGCAACGATTCCCAAGATCAAGGATTTAAATCTGGAACAAAGAGAATCAAGGGGAAAGATGTTATTGTCCTTCTTCATACAGGATTTGGGAAAATCTTAATATACCAGTTAGAACCGTTAGTGGTGCATGACATACGTCACAACCAAATAGCAGCAATTGGTTAAATTAAAAAAGTACCCACCTACCGTCGAGCGAACGAATTCTAATGCTGCGAGGTCAGACGCACTACAACTTCACAAACCTGAGCATATCCAGAACAATAAAGGGTAACATGGTGATCTAAACATGTGACGTGTTAGCAGTTAATATGTCATATTAGTGGAATACCCCTTCTTTAAAATATTGTCTGAATATTGTTATCAAGATAATGCAAAAATCAAGTTTTTGTTAGTACCTCCCACCTCTATGTCGACTTATGGCTGGTGACTTACTATTTGATATTCATCTAAGTTAGGGAATATATTCCACTGTATCAATATTAGGGCAAACAGGGTTCCCAGGCTCCACACATCCACAGCTTCATTGAAGTGCATAACCAGAAACACTTCTGGAGCCCTGAGAGAAGAACAAAGACATGACATGACCTTAAAATGTACTAGATCAATGTTATTATTTTTTCTATTTTGCTGTCAAATCAGATACAAAAAAATGTACTCAAATGTAAGATTAGAGAGTTTGGTGTATGTGCAACTTACAGGCATGCATTTAGGTAAAATTGATGTTGCAAAGCCCTATATAAATCTAGAAGGTTAAATGAACTTGGTTAAATGAAATAATATACCATGTGCATTTGTGTCTGCCTGCAGTGTCTCCCCTTCATCACATAAACAGGAGTTCCATATCTTACTTGGAGCCGGCGGGCTGGATGTTCATGCCTGGTCTGACCTCGGCTGTGGATAGGGCCAAGCCAAAGTCAATGGCTTTGAGAGTCAGATGCCTCTGGGTGTGATTACAGATCATCATATTTCTCGCGTGAACATCTGTGTGGATTAAAAGATGTGGAAACCTGCACAATGTTACAACAGAAACACTTAGATAGATTTATTTATCATTATCTTTAATTTCCCATTCATTTTTCTTGTAGACTCTATTCTGGTAAAAGTAATCTGCGCTGATCAGCTATGTGCTAACTAATGACAAGAAGAGACCTACTAGTATATTGTTTTTTAAATCAGTATTTTTTATTTTTTTTTATTCTATGGGGAAATCAAATCAAATTTATTTGTATAGTGTAGAGGCTGGAAAAATGCCAATTAGAAATCAGACACCCCTCAAATTTTATTTTCTTATTTGAGTATTGTATTTTAATTTCATTGTTAATAATTTGTGGTTCTACTGTTGAGTTAACGTGCAATTCCTTCAGTGACCATTAGATGGCGCATGTCGCACCGTTGGTAGAGAGTAGACTGAGCACTGCAGAGGAAGAAACTATCTTCTGTTGTGAAGTAAAGCAGCTGTAAACGTGCTCTGTCTGTTCTTTATTAACAGGTTGGTAACACTAAAAGTCACAAGTTTTATGTCAATTGCCAAAGTTGTGTAAGATGTCAGAGGTTACTCTGTTTGTAAAGGGGTTATGAGGGAGTTGTGATCGTGTTGTAAGCTAACCTGCTAAGCTAGTGGTCAAGTGTAAGGAAAGTACAACGTGGTTAAGCTAAAGCTAACATAAACCAGTCTGGTGCAAGGAACCACTTGAGTCATATTCTTTAAGGACATTTATGAAACATTTTTCATGCAATAGTGCATTTACTGGGTTGTATGTCACATTAAAGGTGCACATTTTGAGTTTATTACCAAGTACCAAAAATGTTATTGTAAATGTAATAAGCACATGGCAGACATGTTGAGTTTAGAGAGACCAGTGTCTCCTTATGGACACTTACTGAATTGAACATAGTGATTTCATTTATCTAGTGTTTCATGGGTTATGGTTAAAAATATAAATATCTGTATAAGTTAAAATATGTTAGAGATAAAAAGAGATAAAACAGTAATTCATTTATGTAAATGTGAAAGGTTACAAAGATTTTAAAAGTGTATTTACAGTGATTTTACAAATATGTACATGTGCTGTTTGTGTCCACAGTTGTAGTCGGAGCCATAGAACAGCAGGTGCGTACGGTAGAAGCGCCCTGGCCACAGGACACACCCTCTGCCACACGAGCCCCACCGGCGAGAACGACATGTCCAGCCACTCGCACGCCATTGTCACGCTCCAGTTGCAAGTCGCAACCTTAAACCTAACCCTAATCGTAACCCTAACCATAGCCCGGCCCCAACTCTAACCCTAGCCCTTACCTTAACTCTAACTCCTAACCTAATCCTGCCATTTTTCTAAATTTGTGTGCCAACACATCCTCAACCAGAATAATTACATAGTGTGCCTGTAAATGTTCTTTGCGCCCCCTGCTGGCCAACCATGAAAAATGTCTATGTCATTGATATATGTTTTTGCTTCTAGTCGTTCATAGAAGTGAATTCCCCAATTTGGTACAAATCTGATAATGTTGACATTTCATGTCTATGGAAGGGGACGTTATAGTGTTCACTTTTCATATACTTTATAGTGTATTATATTCAGACCGAGATCACACATTAGTGATTCTAATTTCAGCACAATCAGACTAACCCTATGTGTGTAATATATTTTTTTATATTTTTGGGGGGAGGCTTTGCGCCCCTGCTGGCCAACAGTGAAAAATCCACCATGTCAATTATATATATTTTTTGCTCATAATCATGCCTAGAATTTAATTCCCAAATTTGGTGCAGATCCAATAATGCTGAAGTTTCATGTGTATGATAGGGGGCGCTATAGTGTTCACTTTTCATATGTTTTATAGCAGGGGTCAGGAACATGAGGCTCAAACATAAAATATCCTCACTTGTTTTAGGCTACGTATACACACAGCTGGGTGTTTTGAGAAACGAATATTTCCCTCCCTCCGTTTTCCAAAATAACATCGTGCACACAGCACCGTTTTCAAAAAAGTTTTCGTTTACATCAACCCTCATAAATACGCCATCGAGCGCCATCATGACTACACCAAGTCTCTGGGCGCAGCCTATTAGATTCAAACCTGTAGCATTTATTTCATTACAGTTGTACGGATAACTCAAAAATACCTAGAAAAACGTGCATTAGTGAGTGGGCTCGCCTCTTCACAAATATGTTAAAGAAGTGGCAAAATCACTGACCTCCGAGCCCTTGTTCATCTCTGTTCATGGATATGATCCATCAGCTGTGTGTGCAAATGCAAACACATGAAAAGTGTTTGCACCACAAGAAAAGATGAGCTGAAGTGGGGTGTGGTGTCCACTGCCTCCACCTGAGAAGCGCTTTCCCTGAGAAAAAAAAACACATGCGCAGATTCACACAGGGATTCACGCTTCTGTCCGGATCCTTTGTACCACCTTGGAACCAGCCGTGGTGGAGCGCGGAGGACCGGAGCAGCTTGCCCGGACATGTAGTCCACAGCGCATTCTTGCTTTCCCCACATGGAAGCAGCGCACTGAAGCACTCGGACCTAGTCCTTTGCGTGCTGGTCTTTCTCGCCCCCGTCTGGAACCAGGACATGGAGGATGGAGCCTCCGGACCGATCTGACCAACACTGGCCCCCCAGCCCCGTCTTGAGGGGCTGCACTACAGAGAGTTCTCCTATGTGTTTAGCGCTGTTACCTGAACTCAGAGCTTCTGCTCCTGACTGATGTACGGTGAGTTGCGTACAAAGTTCTAGGCTACATGCTGCTGTTTTATCAGTTCATGGTGATAACTTGAGATGAGGACGGCCTGCGGTGTTAACAGGGAACATAGATTCCTTTCACAATTGGAAGAACATTGGGAACATAGTCTGACCCTAGTCCAGGTCTGGAATTCAGTCTTAAAATATATTATATGGCTCTCACTGAAATAAATGTCAAAGTTCAATCCAAGATGGCCGCCTTCTGGTTTGTCAGGGGGTGTGGCCATAATAATATTTTTTGTTTGTCTGTTTGTTTGTTTGTTTGTCACATGACAAACGTGTATCGAATTTTGTGGCTCTAATCTACAACAAAGTTGACGACAGGACGTCTCCCATAGGTGCAATGTATTTTGACTTTTCCAGATGGTGCAGTGTCGGCATTTTTTTATGCCCGTGCAACCTATATTTTATCGAATTTTTCGCACCACAGTTTGCCCAAAATTCAGAAGTGGCGAAAAATTCGATAAAATATAGCTCTCGACCTTCCCCACATCACTGTGGGGTCATTGGTGAGTGACGGGCGCCTCTGCACCACCTCGTCAGGGTCGCCCATGACCTCCCATTGACTTCCATTCATTTTAGCTTTGATAAATATGGTGTCCTTTATCTGCAGGTTAACACAGTGGCAACCCACTTTCATTTGTGATTACAGTTACTTTTTACAAAATATACTGACTGCAAGACGTACATTAAGAGGATTACAGTTACTAAATGAAATACTCCCCACTAGATCCAGGACACGTAGAACAAAGCGCCTCCAGGAAATAACACCCAGTAAATCACAGCGAGAGTGCGGTGTGACTCTTCCAGGTTAAAACACAGCTGTTGGGCCTAGACACTGATGTATGTCCTCACCACGCTGGTTTAATGAACTTAATTTTAGGAAGTGATGAATCATCCTATTGGCTTAACTTATTACCCATTTATCGCGGCTACCTTACACGTACCTCCTGAGCGGCAGAGGTTTTGATAAATGGTTGTCTCTGTGCAGCTAAACTCACCGCAGACATCTTCAGTCTCTCTCTGCTTTTTGACGCTGTGGATGGGATGATTATACTCCTCCTTTCTTATCCCACCATCTCTTTGTTGGCTAATCCTTGCCCACAGCAGCACGCCGCTCCTCCGTGCCAGCGCAGTCTCAATAGGCCTTAGCGTTAGCACTGCTGCATTTCACGTCTTAGCCTAATCCTGTTTCGGGGCTTTGTTGTGGTCTGGGCACTGATAAAGGAGCACTTAAACGCTCCTAAAGTGCTATCACAGGAGCAGACCCATGCCGTCCCTCAACCGGTGATTCGGAAAGATGCAAAATGCCTTGGAATTCCTCTGGGGGCAGTGTCGGTGCTGGTCATTAATCTGGATGTGGCGTGTAAGGTAAGGTCAAAGCGGTTATTCTGAGATTCTCCTGAGGCTAAAGGTGAGTGTGTTTTTTATTGTTACAGCGACATGTAATGACTTATGTTAAGTGCAAAGTGTAAAATTTTTTGGTAGTAGTTATGCTCAAGTATGTACACAGTCCTTTTTTGTAGTTGTCTGATCAAATGTTTTTATTTGTTCTTAAGAGAGTTCTAGATAAATTTGATTATAGTTCCATGAAAGTAGGTTGACCAAACGTCTGTTTTTCCCCGGACATGTCCGTATTTTGCGTCCTGTCCTGGGCGTCCGGGTTTTTTTTTAAGTGTTGGAAATGTATGGGTTTTCATTACCGTTCATTGGGGCATTAAACTGAGTGGCTCTCGTAGCGTCTGTGACTCAGAAGGAACGAGCAAACACATACAGTCGGTCAGTCTGCAACATACTGAAGCGTAAATGCGCATTTAAAAATGACTTGTACAAGAAATTCTCAGTTTTCCATCCCAGTTGAGAAGAGAGAGGCCATGTGCACAGGTTGCGAGGTGAGAGTACAGTGTCCCTCGTTTATCGTGTGGGTTATGTTCTAAAAAAAACCAGTGATAGGTGAACTCCACAAAGTAGTCTGCTTTATATTTTACAATTATTCTATCTGTTTTAAGTCTGTAAAATCCCTCACCACACACTTTATACATTTTTCTCAGACAGGTCAGTTACAGTTTGCATCCTTCTTAAAACGTATTGCTGCTGTCATCTTTTTGTTATTTTCCTCCTTCTTTATGTAATGAACCCAAGATTCATTTATTCCGTAATAGTGCCCTACAGCGTAGAGTCCTGCACGGGTCCATTTTTGGAGACCCCCAGTACAACACCGCACCCGCGCAGTACAACACCACACCCGCCCGTTAACCCGTGATTATATCAAGCTTTTGCTCTGCCTATTGCCACGGACTGAACTAAACTAAACCAGAAGGAGAAAGGACCGGCAGAGAGCTCCGCACCTCAGGGAGGTAAACACGGCAATTGCCCCTTCGCGCTTTGCAGACAAACTGCTCGGGGTTCACTCTCTTAAATCCAAGATTAGTCCTGTTTTAGACCTGGTTTAGTCCTGACCCACCCGTGTGTAAAAAAAACCCCAAAAAGCATGCAAAATTGACACAAAAAAAATAATTTTGCGAAATGGCAAGACCACGAAAGGTGAACCTCGTTATAGCGAGGGACGACTCTGGCTCAATGTCTAGGCCCCAACTCCCACCCCCAGTATGGTGTCCGGGTTTTCACAAATGGAAATATGGTCACCCTACATGAAATCCACCAAAACTACAGACAAATTATCAGTGTCCATAGATTATTTTAGTCGTTTAGTTTTTAATCTAAGTGTAGCAAGATGTATTTTCACATTTTAAATACAAAAAGTCTTGTTCTGTTGGCAAATAATTTTACTTGTTAAGTGAAATTTACTCAAATTTTAATAAAAACTTTTTTTTTAAGTCATCTTCACATGGCTAGATGTTTTTGCATTGTGAGGCTGTACATTATCAGTAAACTTCTTCTTGGTCCTTGCTAGTGAAGGGAAATTATTTGGACACAGCAGCTCACCCATCACAATATAATATAATAACAAAGAGAAAAAATATAAATGGTGATAATAAATTCTAAATAAATAGCAAAAAATGATAGCAAGAGACAGGTTTTTGTGAATAAATAGACACAACCAGTCACAACTTTAGAAACACCTCATTTTGTTGTTTTTTTTCTTTTTGTAGTGTGTTCTACTTTCTGAAGCAAGATATTATGGAATTATGTAGCAAAGAAAAAAAAGTGAAATAACTAAACATTTTTCATATTTTATATTGAGATTCTCAAAGCGTCCACCCGTAAACCCTGGATGTTCTTTCATTGAGCTTCATGGTAACGTCACCTGAAATGGTTTTCACTTCCCAGCTGTGCCTTTTAGTGTCAAGAAATACAAAAAGTGCAAACCAGTGACCAAATCAAAGGTTGGCTATTTTTACTTATTTTAATTTCAGTCTAAAACAAGTTTCTTTGCTCCATTCCATTCATTCATATTTGATCCCTTCAGGGAGAATGCACAACGTAAAGAATCAACCATCCATTTTCTTCCGCTTATCCAGGGCCGGGTCGTGGGGGCAGCAGTCTAAGCAGGGACTCCCAAACTTCCTTCACCCCAGACATGTCCTCCAGCTCTTCCAGGGGGACCCTGAGGCGTTCCCAGGCCAGCAGAGAGACATAGTCCCTCCAGCGTGTCCTCGGTCTTCCCCAGGGCCTCCTCCCAGTGGGACATGCCCGAAACTCCCGAGGGAGACGCCCAGGAGGCATCCGGAACAGATGCTCGAGCCACCTCAACTGGCTCCTCTCGACGTGGAGGAGCAGCGGCTCTACTCCGAGCTCCTCCCGTGTGACTGAGCTCCTCACCCTATCTCTAAGGGAGCGCCCAGCCACCCTGCGGAGGAAACTCATTTCAAGCGCTTGTATCCGCGATCTCATCCTTTCGGTCACTACTCAGAGCTCATGACCATAGGTGAGAGTAGGAACGAAGACTGACCGGTAAATCAAGAGCTTCGCCTTTCGGCTCAGCTCCCGCTTCACCACAACGGTCCGATACAGCGACCGCATCACTGCCGAAGCTGCACCGATCTGCCTGTCAATCTCACGTCCCATCCTCCCCTCACTCGTGAACAAGACCCCGAGATACTTGAACTCCTCCACTTGAGGCAGGGACTCTCCACCCACCCGGAGAGGGCAAGCCACCTTTTTCCAGTTGAGAACCATGGCCTCGGTTTTAGAAGAGCTGATCTTCATCCCAGCCGCTTCACACTCGGCTGCAAACTGCCCCAGTGCACATTGCAGGTCCTGGTTCGATGAAGCCAACAGAACAACATCGTCTGCAAACAGCAGAGATGATCCTATGGTTCCCAAACCGGACCCCCTCCGGCCCCTGACTGCACCTAGAAATTCGTGAAGAATCATCATGGAAATAAAGAAGCAACATTAATGGGGCAACAGTGGCTCAGTCTTTAAGAGCATTTGTCCACTGATCTGATGGTTGACGGTTCGATTCCCTTCTCAACATAAACATCATTGGGTGAGTGGTCAAATCCACTTGTGTGATTCCAGCTCCCACAGATGAATGCTGTTGTTGTGTTCTTGGGCAAGACACTTAACCTACCTCACCCCCAGTGTGTGTGAATGGGTGAGTGGCTCCTTGTTGTAAAGTACTCTGAGTGTCTTGATGGTGGAGAAGCGCTGTATAAAAAATGTGACCTTCTACCATTTAATGAAAAAGTGTGTCCAAACTTTGGAATGTGGTGTTCATCTAAAGTGTTTCATCATAAAACACACAAATACACAAAGATCTGAGTGAGTCACACTGTGCGCCCACTACAGAGGCTGCTTTCCTCCCCAGCAAACCACAGCCCTGAAGAGACACTGGAGATGACGGTCTGGTAGAACATCAGCAGAAGCTTTGTTAAAGGAAACCACACACAACACACACCACACGCACACAGGATCATTTTGTCAGGATGTGATTTGGATGATGACGCTATTAAGGTTTTGCATCTACGTTACAAAAGCATGTGACCTGTTGTTTATGCCGCCATACTGGAGGTCAAACTATCTATCTGGACCAAAGTGTAATATTTGTGTGCGATAAAATAAGAAGGCACAGAATCCCGCCCGCCCCGGTCCTCACTTTTGGCAGCACAGAATGTTGCCTGCCCCGGTCCTCACTTTCGCCAGCACAGATGTGATGTTTGGTGATCAACAAA